>NW_027395129.1:0-9965 GCF_049309525.1 Garra rufa | reverse complement strand
ATTCTGCCCTTAAATTGTGGTTAGTTTTTGGTGCGGCTTTTTTTTTTTTTAAGGGTAGCTTGAAAACTACTTGTAGAGTATTTTGTAGCTCGACAAGCCACGTTCCCGAGTGGCTTCCCCAACCCGGCTTCTTTGAATAAACATTGAGTGGAGGTTATTCCAAATAACAGGTTGAGAGTCTCTGTTTTCATGAAGAGCCGCTTTCACGGCACTTAAAGAACCTACACGACTAATGCAAGCAGATCAAGTCTTTCATTTATAATATAGCACGCTGCTGGACACCCAGGTGACTTCCATTTCTGAGGTGAGTAAATTGGCCCTCCATAGACAGGTCGAGAAGTCAGGAAGGTTGGCGACTGGTAAAAATAATGAAAAGCACCTACTGAGGAGAGCTGCCTCCCCTGGACCTGCTGGCTTCTAACTCCTCTCACATTCGCACCCTTTTATTTTCCCTCAGGCCTGTAAAGATGCTCATCTCTGCACTAGAGTACCTGAAACTGGGTCAGGGCTCTCCTCCCGTTTCATCTCATGTCCTCTGTACTGCACTGTCTTAATTGATTCTCTCAGTATCTGGGGTTTTGAAGTGCACCACTAAAATAAAAGTTAGCCGTGTGAAGAGAGCGCTTCTTTTTCGCAAGAGGGCCTAATTAGCATACAAGGCCTGAGGTAGTTTGTCGCTGGCCTCGTCAGTATGTCTTGGGAGCTTTCTAGGATGAACTGAATGGCTCCATCTCCCCCAAAATAAACCGGCTCACTGTCTGACATGTAGCCCAGTTGAGAGTTCTATTTTCATAAGTGTTGCATTCATTTCACCCAGCTCCTCGGGAGAACGGCATCTCAGCAAGGCAGCAGAGTGACTTGGAGTCTCTCACTGGTGTACATGTCTTTCAGGCTGTATTTTCAGTTGACAAATTGCACCAGTGTTTCACTGAGTTCAGAGCCAGGGGAAATCAAACAGCTGCAGAGAGACAGATCATGCATAATATCATGTCCCCTTTATTCACAGAAACATTGTCCCCGACAAGAGAGTTAGGCAACTTTGTATTTAGTACACTTCACTTTCATTATCACTCATCAGCTACACATGCATTTAAAAGGGTGATATGCTGAGTGATAAAAGGTTGATATTCATTTTAGAGTTTTTCCCCCCCGCTTTTAATGTTGTCATTGTGCTATGCACCTAAAAATAATATAATAGCTCACTCAAAAATTTAATTCTGTCATTGGTTACTCACCTTCATGTCATTCTTGTCATGCATGATTTTCTTTCTTTTTTTTGCATAAAACAAGCAGAATCTTCAAAAAAATGACCAAAAAAAAACCACATAACCCATAAGTAGTCCATAATATTTGTTTGAGGAAAATGCTGAAGAGTCATTTATTCTGTAAAAATCTTACACACCTCTCAAATTTTCGCAATTATTCTCACAAGTCTTGTAACCAATCACAGTGCAGCAAATTTTAGACTGCACTAAAAAAGAGAGAGTTTGACTGTAAAAAATGCGGTAGCAACATTTTAGGTTTTACGGATTTAACTTAAATTTACATTTAAATACTGTAATTTTATTAACTGATGTTAATGTTAAAATACCAACCTATGTAATACAATAAAATGCAATAAACATTAAGTTAACAACATTAGATGTGACATACAACCCTAATGTACACAACTAATAAGAAAAAACTAAGAAGAAACGGAAAAGCATAAAATGTCAAATGTAACGGGTGTGTGTTCACGGTGTGTGTGTGTTCACTACTGTGTGTGTGCACTTGGATGGGTTAAATGCAGAGCACAAATTCCTAGTATGGGTCACCATACTTGGCCTCACTTCACCTCCTTTCCTTTCCTTTCCTTTCCTTTCCTTTCCTTTCCTTTCCTTTCCTTTCCTTTCCTTTCCTTTCCTTTCCTTTCCAAATGCAAATTCTGTAAATGTTAATTTACAGTTATTCACTGTAAATGTTATGCTCTTTTTCAAATTACATGTAATTTTTATTTTTAAAATTATAATTTTAATTTTGCATGAACATCTTTGACTTTTAGAATTATGTCTCATTTAATCACATCTCATAACCAACCACAATGTACCAAATTTTAATATATGTATATTTGATTGAATGAGACATGAGCACAATTTAAGTAAACTATGGCCATTTTTATTTTTGAAATTATCATTTTAATTTTGCATGAACATATTCCACCCCATTTTTGACTTTTAGAATTATGTCTTGTGTAATTACATCTCGTTACCTACTAAAACACGCCAAATTTTTATATATGTATAATTGATTGAATGAGACATGAGCACAATTTAAGTAAACTATGGCCATTTTTATTTTTGAAATTATCATTTTAATTTTGCATATACATATTCCACCCCATATTTGACTTTTAGAATTATGTCTCATATAATTGCATCTTGAAGCCAACCACAATGCACCAAATTTTAATATATGTATATTTGATTGAATGAGATATAAGCACCATTTAAGTAAATTATGAATATTTTTATTTTTAAAATTATCGTTTTAATTTTGCATGAGCATATTACACCCCATCTTTGACTTTTACAATTATGTCTTGTCTTGTAACCAATCACAGTACACCAAATGTTACTATGCATATTTGACTGAACGCAATTTAAGCAACACTTGAGTAAATTATGACAGAATTTTAATACATTCTGGAAATTATTTTAATCTTACATGATCATATTCCACCCCATCTCTAACTTTTTGTACTGCATCTTTAAGACGTCTCGTCTATGTATGTGAAATGAATAACAATACTGACTAGGCGTGTCTTTGCTGCCTGATCTAATGTTATTGGTGCGGTCTCATCTTTTTCATAATAAAAAAAAAAACCTGTGCGTCAATATGTGATTTTAAATTATTTGACCCCTTATACATCGCCATTTTTGAAAGACATTGTGATCTTTAGATATCGCATTGATTGAGATGTTATTTTAATGGCTGGACATTTACAGTGTTCATGAATGGCCAAAGGGGATTCTTCCTCCATTGAAAAAAAAAACAACAACTCCTCTCCACTAGTTGTTACATAATAAGGTTAATTAATTTTAGGGTGATCGCTTGGGCCTTTAATTAGACTGTTATGGTAAAATATTCACCTTGCCTTGCTCTTTTGCTCTCATTAGACCCAAACTATATTACCTTTGATGATTCTCTCTTTGCATCATCCCTTCATTAGTTGCCTTTTGCCTTAATGAGAGCATTCCTCTCTTTATTCTGATGCAGAGACTCACAGTAATTTGCACATCTTCAAGGCACAATACATACTGTTGGAAGTGCAACAACAAATGCCTTCAGAACACAACAACGCCCTCCTTATCCTTCTGTGTTGGATTCGTACAGACGTTCAAAGGCACAAAACTTTCCTGCAGCTAATTCTTGAGGGAAAAAGCCGGGCTGTTTTATCAAGTGTGGACTCTGTGTTTAAAGGCGTGATTATCGGAAATGCTCGCTTTCAAGCATCCGCATCTCTCCTACCTTGAGTGCCACAGCTGCTGCAGGTGCACACACAGAAATGCTGCAATATTGACCAGCAAGCATTTGGAACTGTTTTCTCATCTTGCCGTGTGACAAGAAACTGACAATTGAATCAAAACACTTTGTACCCAGTAAACAGATTGGATACCGCCACTTACAAAAAAGACCGAGCTGCAAAATGCACCAGTCGGAACCACTGCATAATTGATGAGTCTTATCACGTTTATCAACATACATTCTGCAGCCTGCATTCTGCATTATTGATGCGAGGGCATTGTTCTGCATGGCAGACCTCCGAGACTTTTGACAGACGAGTCAATATGCTCTGATGGCCGCAGTAGTGCGCTTTGATTACCGTAGAGAAAATATCGCAGCTTTGTTTAAGCAGAACTCCGCCGGAAAACAATAAAATAGCAAACGCAATTAAACAAATATGATTAGTTCCTAGATCATCTGGTAAATGACTATTTTGTTAGCTGAAGATATTAGTTTGTCATACATAATGGGTGCACTTTGTCTATTTATTTAATCAGTCCCATTTAAATGAAATCATTCAAAAACATCCACAATTCATTGCTTTTTGGAAAGATAATGGTAATCGTATAATTGTGTCATCAAAATAAAATTAGCCTTAACTAAACTGAACTGGAGATTGGATTATGTAATAAGCATGGGGCTTGTCGAGAGGCTCTCAGAGAGATACATTGGAGCACTTCAGTGTAAATATTGAGGAAAATGTCAATACATTCAAAGCTGTAGTGCATAGTGTGTGTTTCTGTGTGTAAGTGTGCATGATTTTTACCAGGAGGTCTTAACTAGTGGGCTGTGACCCAAAAATGAGCTACAGTTCTGGGAAATAAAAACTTGCTAAATGCAAATTCTAAAATGCAACTAACCATATAATTGTACATAGATTAGGGTAACAAAGCATAAGAGTGAGAAAAGGCTGTCAAATGAAACACTATTGTATTTTGATGCAAATTGATCTGTTATGGTAACATGACTAATGTATGAATATTTAGCTCAGTGTTTGTTTCAGGATTCACTGTTGAATCTCACTTCAGCTGTTCTTTATGCATTATGCAGCTGTTTCCATACAAAGACAGTCCATGCTGACCATCCAGGGTTTTTTCCCCCAAACAAACAAAACAAACAACACAAAAGTGGTGTGTACGACTCATACACTACATTCTGAGTCTTCTAAAGGCATGCAATAGATTTGTGTGAGGAACAGATGAACATAAATTTGCTATTTATTGTTAAGTTTATCATGCATTAAAGCTAACCGGTGCGAATTGCTAAATGGCAATGGTTTTGTGAACAATACAGTAGATGCAGAGCAGAGTAGAGTTTCTGCAGGTTTTATGGAGGCTAATGTAAGACTTTTTCAAAGACTTTTAAGATCAAGTACATTTTTAAGGAATAAATTGAATCGAACGTAATATATCAACATGTTCTCTAAATGTAAATGAGTTGTATTAGAAACACTTGAAAAGTTTGAAAATACAACTTCCCACCAATCTTCATTACTTTTTCATTCATTTTGCAGAAAATAGCTTACGCTCCCAACCACTAGAATATTAAATCGACTTCTACTGTACTTTCTGAGCACACTGCAAAAAAAGTTATGTTCTTCATCAGTATTTCTAGTGCAAGATTATTAAATCAAGATATATGTACTTGAGAAGCAAAATGACAGAAGTTTAGTTTTCTGTAAAATTCATCATAACAAAGTGAGTTTGATTAAAAAGAACAAATATTTGAAGAGAAAGCAAGTTTTCTTACCCCACTGACAGATGTTTTTTACTGTTTTAAACTCAGAAAATAAGATTTTTGTTTTGCACCTTCTTTGAAAGATATACATTTTTAGCCAAGCTTCTGACATATTATGCCATGATTTTCCATGAATTTCCACTCTGACTTAAAGGCACATCAAAAAATATGAAATCTGTCATTGATTACTCATCATCGTGTCATTCCAAAACTGTAAGGCCTTTGCTCATCTTTGGAATACAAATGAAGATTTTTTTGATGAAATCCAAGAGCTTTCTGACTCTGCATACACTCTTAAATAAAAAGGTGCTCCAAGATGCCATAGAAGAACCTTTTTTTCCTAAATGGTTCCATAAAGAACCTTTAACATCTGAAGAACCTTTCTGTTTCACAAAAGGTTCTTAGTGGCGAAAGAAGGTTCTTCAGATTATAAAAAGGTAAAAAAAAAAATGGTTCTTCAAAGAACCATTGACTTAATGGTTCTTTGTGGAACCAAAAATGGTTCTTCTATGGCATTGCTGTGAAGAACCTTTTAAAGCATCTTTATTTTTAAGAGTGTAGACAGCAACGCAACTACCACGTTCAAGGCCTAAAGGTAGTAAGGACATTGTTAAAATAGTCCATGGGACATCAGTGGTTCAATTGTTATGTTATGAAACTACAAGGATACTTTTAGTGCACAAAGAAAAGAAAACTTTATTCAACAATTTCTTCTTTTCTGTGTCAGACTGATGCACATTCACGAGATAATATAATATAGATAATATGGAAATTCAGTGTTTGATTTTGTGATTATAATTTTGGTACCGTGTCCAAAGAAGTACAGTCTGTTTCTTGGACTTGAGCATCTCTATCTTAGACCTTTGTGGTGATCTCACTGCCGCATACCTGCGGTCGAAGAGGCAGCTGCGGAGTAAATTAGTTTGTGTGTCTGGAGGTCTCTTCCTCTCTCCCTCCCTTCAGTACTTTCCTGCTGTGCATGGCTCCTCTGCAATGAGAATTACAGAGCTCCTCCTCTTTTCCCCTGCAGAACAGTCAGAGAGTGAGTGTGGAAGAGAGAAAGAGAGATATGAGCATGTCAGAAAAACACATCTGCTTGATGTTGTTTCTTGTCCTCATTTGCTAGTTTTTTCCAAATGTTGTGCCAATGTGTTGGGATCAGAGAGCCGACACGGCTTCCTTTTGAAGTTTAAATAGACGGTTGGTGGTTTCCCTCTTTTAGTGCCGCCAAAGTGCGCCTCAGTGTGCGTGTACCACTTCCATCTGAAAACACCAGGAAAGAAATGGGCTGCATGGGTGATCGCAAATATTAATGTGGGAGTTACACTCTATACTGCAAATGCTAAATGCGCTTTGAATGTAATGCCTTGCCTCTGTCACGACAAAATTGTCCTCATTTGATATTCAGCTTAAAAGCATTTTTAGTTCTCTTTTAATGGCTAAATTTTAAAGGATGTTAAAAGAGCGCTTGCTGTAATAAAGCAAAGACAACTCGATTTGCACTTCCTGAATGAAATTCTGCTGCTTTCAAGGCAGCTAAATTAAAGTTGGTTTAAGGTTTTAAGCTTTGATTGGGTGTTCCAGTGTTCTGTACTCTTTCTGTTACAGTGTAAAAAGTCTTTACAATTGATGCTGAAAATAAACCAATAACGATTCAAATAGATGCAAGAAAGAAGACCAATTGCAGTTTGTATGCAAATAACTGAAGTCCAAAACAGGTTGCATACCAACATTATATTCTAAACCAGGCTGATACACTGGAAAAAAAAAAATCCAACAAGTTTAATAAATGCTGTAAAATATATGGCTCATTATTAGTTCACTAATAGCCCACTAATAACTAGTAGCGTTTAGTTAAAATAAAAATTTAATAACTTAAAACAATTTCTTTCAACTT
This sequence comes from Garra rufa, assembly GCF_049309525.1. NCBI lineage: Eukaryota > Metazoa > Chordata > Actinopteri > Cypriniformes > Cyprinidae > Garra > Garra rufa. The sequence goes on along the minus strand of NW_027395129.1, from coordinate 2,788 downwards.
GAATGATTTGTGACCCCACTGACTAAAAATTAAGTTTAAAATTAAGTTGACTAAACTTAAAATTTTTAATCAGTGGGGTAACAAATTATTTTAAGTGTATATTTATTAAATGTATATTTATTATGGATATAAATACACACACATGTATATATTAAGGAAAATGTTAGATTTCTATGTAAATTATTTATATTTATTAAAAAAAAAAAAAAAAAAAAACGAACAAATACTTACAATACATGCAAATATTAAAAAAATGTATACATATACAGATCTGGCCATTTAAAATGGGTGCGGGAAGGAAAGTGGTCTCGCGTGACACCGGTGTATTCTGAGGGATCACAGAAAATACATTGACACAGGAAAGACATGATCAGTAGGGGGCAGTCATGTAACGCACTGAACTGAAGCTGCAAACATCGCTGCAAGCTAAGACTAGTTTGTACGGTGACCTGGAGGGGACACCTTCGGTGCACTTATGTTTGTCGTGGCCACGACATATAAACTCGTGGGAACGTCGTATTATGTTGTTGCCACGAGATATTAATTTGTGGGAACGTCATATTATGTCGTGGCCACGAGATCATTTTGTCGAGGTAACGACATAAACAAGTTTAATGCATAAACAAACCTGCGTGACCATAGTAACCCAGGATTATCAGAGATAGGTTTATTAATATTTTATTTTGAGTTAAAGTATTATATTAATTGTTATAGAAATTAATACAATATTAAGTTATCATATTAACAATAGGCAATGCTGTATATGCGAATGCTGTCTGTGCGCGATGTAGACAGCATTCAAAAGTTTATCATGAATAAATATTACATAATATACTTCAAATTAAATAGCCCTGCAAGAAACATGTATGCATCCCACAGTCTTATCCATTAACTGATCCTCTTTTTTCCGTAATAATTGTATTATTCGTTTATATTCGTTATTTTTATTTCGATCTCTTTACTTAACATTCTGAATCTAAATGATAAATGCTGACATGCCATTAAAGCTTTGATTATGCTATATGGCTGGGATTTTTACTGGAATGCAGTTTATTGGTTGAATTTAACATATATATTTATTTTATTTAGTCTAATTAATACATAACCTATATAGTGTTTCATTGACGAGTGAATCATTCACGTAGTGTTTTTAATGTGTCACAGCCACGTATCAATTTAAATTTAATTGTAATTTAACATAATCTTGTCGGTTAATAAATAACTTAACGACGTCAGTTGACGGTTGGGAAAAATAAAATAACCAAAATTAACATTTCTTTTTCCAATGCAGTCTAATAAATGTTCATCAGGAAAAAAAAGAAAAGAAAATAACAATACATCTGCACCTGCTTATGAATATCTTTTTGCTATTCGTTTGAACCATAATTTCAGGAAAGAGGAATCATTGAACTAACAGGTGCGTTCGACTTCATGCGGCGCTGCGCAGACAGATCGGCGGCTGACTTAAAGTAGTGCATGCCGGTTAGAAATTTTGTCCGACTTGAACCGGCGCTGACACCACGTGACGTTCACGTGTGGCATCAAAGTAACGCGAGAGCGTTTCGAGAACAGCCGGCTTGCTCAGCCAGCGCAGCATTTCAGGAGCGACTGCGCCAGGCTGTTATGACGTCACAGCTTCTCATGATTGGCCACATTCACCACATGACGATGATCACGCGTGTTTCGTGCTTCAATCAATTTGCATGCCATTTCGTAAAGAGTTTACGATCTTTTGACTGCAGTACATTTGTTTCCCTTAAATTCTTTATATTGGATTTGTGCATAAGTTTATTATTGTACTTTTTTAATACAGACCATTTACAGTATTCAGCTGCATATTTAAGTAATATTTTTTATGGAATAACTAAAATGCCACAGACGTTTAATGTAATGTGGTCAACATTGATTGATGCTGAAATCTGTAGTTGCTGCTTCACTTGCATGTGCTGCATTTCTTCCATTAAATGAAGCGCAATAATGTTTAAAAAAAATCTGAGAAAGCGCCTGCAGTGAGACCCATGATCACGCGTGCCGAATTGAAAATAGACGCATTTTTAATGGCCAGATCTGTATGTGTGTGTATTTATATATACATAATAAATATTAGGGCTGGTCAATATATCGAACGATATTGTGAGGCGCGTTTAGTCAATCAAGCCGGTACTTTGATTAATAGTAAATCTCCATCACGTGCGTTCCGCTCAGATTCTTCTGGAGTGGCAATTATGGATGGACAATGGATAAAATGATATAAAAAGTCTCATTAAGCAATTTAGCCTGAATTAATTTGCAGAAATGTTGTAGAAGAAGAAAAATAAGAAGAAAAAGTTCAATTTATCAATAATTAACAACTGCCCTGAGAACTACTTGATGATCTAACCACAGCATGTCCTCTTTTTCTGTTTGCTGTCAGCAACATAATTTGTTTGTCTGAGGCAAAAACAATTTCATAGCATAGAATGTGCTGTCAAAGTGCTATTAGACAATAAAATAAGAAGAAAAAAAGAAGTCACATACATTGCATGGATATTATGGCCAAGCATGCAAAGTCAGCGTTTACAAGACGATTCCAACCCAGGCAGGTGTTGTTATCAGTGCAAAGGTTAAGGAAATGTGAAATGACATTTATCTGGTTCCCTATAGGATCTCACACCCAACCTTTAGATATCTGTTTATTCTCGGCCATGACTGGCCTCAGCAAACACGTGGCGATATTGCTGTGTGTGTTTGTGCCGTGTGGAGGTCCCACAGCTGTCTGTGACATTTTGCCGCTGTAAGATATCTGGTT
>NW_027395128.1:0-9981 GCF_049309525.1 Garra rufa | reverse complement strand
ATTCCAAGAAAAACAGTCATACATTAATGCAGAACTTTTGAGGGGGAAAAAAAGGAGGGAGAAGAGGAAACTTTTATCTGAATTTTCTTGATTGGAAAAAAAGGAAGATTTTTTAATGTAATATTTGTTTGCAGTACTGAGTTTATATTTTGCAATTTAAAAAAAGTCAGAAATGCAAGACATTAACACAGAATTTCAAGGAGAAAAAAAAATCAGAATCGTGAGATAAAAAGTTGCAATTACCTTTTCACCCTTACCTTACCTTTTTGCAATCACAATTTTTTTGTTTGTTTTTTGTTGCAAAAAAAAAAAAATGTATCTGTTTTTATCTTGCAATTCCGAGAAAAACGGTCAGACATTAATGCAGAACTTTTAAGGGAAAAAAAGGAGGGGGAAGAGGAAACCTTTATCTGAATTTTCTTGATTGGAAAAAAAAGGAAGATTTTTTTATGTAATATTTGTTTGCAGTACTGATTTTATATTTTGCAATTAAAAAAAGTCAGAAATGCAAGACATTAACACAGAATTTCAAGGAGAAAAAAAAATCTGAATCCTGAGATAAAAAGTTTTACCTTTTCACCCTTACCTTACCTTTTTGCAATCACAAAATTCAGTTTTTGTTTTGCAAATTTTTTGTTTTTTGTCGCAAAAATAAATAAATAAATGTATCTGATTTTATCTTGCAATTCCAAGAAAAACAGTCAGACATTAATGCAGAACTTTTAAGGGAAAAAACGGAGGGGGAAGATGAAACCTTTATCTGAATTTTCTTCCTTGGAAAAAAATTTGGTTGCAGTACTGAGTTTATATTTTGCAATTAATAAAAGGTCAGAAATGCAAGACATTAACACAGAATTTCAAGGAAAAAAATCAGACTGTGAGATAAAAAATAACAACTACCTTTTTTTTTTTAATCCGTGGTGGAAAAAAAAGCTTTTATACATGTGAAAACAACTTAAGCGTTAATAAAACATGTGCACGATATGAACTGAGCTGAATAATAACACTATTGTCTTTTAGTGAGTTGCTTATAGCTAAAATTGAGGTTAGTTTATAATTGAAGAACTTGTTGCACTAAACTAAACATTAAATGGAAGTTGATATTAATAAAGTCCTAAATGCAATCTGGTCAAGAAGAGCATCATATCAGGTTCCAGTAGTTGATTCTGACCTTCAGTGCTGGTGAGGATGATGATGGTGGTGACGCAGACGAGCAGCAGGACAGACGTGGCTTTGAGCTCCATGGTTGAACAGCAGTGAGTGTGAATGAACACAGAAGAGCTGATTTAAGCCCACGCATGCCAGTCCCGTTACGCCCTCGTCGCCAGACCTGCCCGGACTCATCATCGGCAATCACACCAAAGAAAACTTTTACAAATCAGTTATGAAATCTCTTTTATAGCAGATGAACTCTTCCCCGCAGCGCCTCATTCAATTGAATGCGAGTGTAATTGCAGTGAGCCATTCGCTGCAGGTTATGCATGACACGAGCCGTATGATGTCAGAAGGAGCGTTTCTCAGGTGTGTGTTGATTTATGTGGTTCGTTACGGTCAGTTGCGTGTCGAAGGGTGTGTTCAGTAATTGCATTGGATGTTTGTGCTTGTCTGTTTTACTTTCTTTTTTAGGATAATGTTACAATGTTTCACCTTTGGCCTTACAAGAAATTATTTCTTCATTATTAGAATAAGATAATCACATTTAATGCAGAAAATGGCTTTTGACATAAAAGAGTTTCATTGCACACCAATAAATCTGAATTTTAATGTTTTTTAAAGGGGTCATTGGATGCAAAACTCTTTTCCATGTTGTTTGAACATTAATGTGTGTTGGTAGTTTGTGTACACAACCACTCTACAATGATAAAAATCCGTATAGTGGTAATTTAATCTTTAAAAGTAATATCCCCTTTTTAAAATCAGGTCATTCTGAGCTTCTCGTCAGTGTGACGACACACAGACAGAGGCCCCTCCCACGATAGTTGATTGACATGAGCGCCTTACCTTAGCCCCGCCCTCACCGAGCTCAAACAGTCCGACTCCGATCACCTTTGTGTGACTCAGGTGCAGAGGAAGACTCTAATTGAGGTTGGATGTAATAATGAACATAGCAGTCGTCATTTACTCCCGACATCTGAGCCGCTGAAGACGCAGAGGATAACATTACTTTAGTTTTTTAAAAGAAAAGCGCAGATCCCGATCTACATGCAAGTACGATGTCAGACTCTGTAATATGCTCTGGTCCCCTCCCTGCTTATCGTGGTGACAAGATACACAGTAGATTGTCATCGTTAAACGGCTGGATGTCAAAGTGGTGCCCACGAAATAACATAGGTTTCATAGACAATTGGACAAGCTTTTGGGGCAGAACTGACCTGTTGAAAAGAGATGGTCTTCATCTTTTGGTCCTCCGGATGTGGAGTATCTCTCCTATCTAGAAATATGGCACATAGTATTAGTGTTTGCACTTGACTACCTGGGGCCCAGGTCAGGAAGCAGACAGACTGGCTAAACCGACCGTCTGCTAGCCGCCTCACGTCACAGAAATCAGTTCATTCTCAGCACATAGAGACCCTTTCATTTAGATATCACACTATAGAGACTGTGTCTGTTCCCCGAGCAAGAAAATACAAAAAACGCCTGAAACAAATAAAAAATATATATAATACAGAGAAACAATTGATTAAGCTTGGCTTTTTGAATATCAGGTCCCTCTCTACGAAAGCACTTTTTGCAAATGATATGATCACTGATCATAAGCTAGATGTGCTCTGTTTGACAGAAACCTGGCTAAAACCAGACGGTTACATTATTTTAAACGAGTCCACCCCCCAAGATTACTGTTATAAACATGAACCGCGTCTAAAAGGTAAAGGGGGAGGTGTTTCTACTATTTATAGCAATATTCTCAATGTCTCTCAGAGAATGGGCTTCAAATATAACCCGTTTGAAGTAATGGTGCTTCATATAGCATTATCCAGAGAAACAAGTACTAACAGCATTTATCTGAAATAGAGATACTTTGTAACATGTTTATCATCACTTTTGATCACTTTATGTCTAGAATTTCTTTTCTAAAAAAAGAATCCTGAAAACATTTACTAAACTGTTTTAAATATTGATTATAATAATGACTAGATGAAAAAATGTTTGTCAAGACAAACTTTGATGTTGGCTTAAGAAAGCATGTTTCTAACATCATTAGCAAGTTACTAGCAGGTTGCTAGCATGATTAGCATGTTAGCATCATTTGCATGTAGTTAGCATTTTTCTAACATGATTAGCAAGTTACTAGCAGGTTGCTAGCATGCATAGCATGTTAGCATCATTAGCATGTAGTTAGCATGTTTCTAACATGATTAGCAAGTTACTAGCAGGTTGCTAGCATGATTAGCATGTTAGCATTATTAACATGTAGTTAACATGTTTCTAGCATGATTAGCATGTTTCTAACATGATTAGCAAGTTACTAACAGGTTGCTAGCATGATTAGCATGTTGTTAGCATTATTAACATGTAGTTAACATGTTTCTACCATGATTAGCAAGTTACTAGCAGGTTGCTAGCATGATTAGCATGTTAGCATTATTAACATGTAGTTAACATGTTTCTAGCATGATTAGCATGTTTCTAACATGATTAGCAAGTTACTAGCAGGTTGCTAGCATGATTAGCATGTTGTTAGCATTATTAACATGTAGTTAACATGTTTCTAACATGATTAGCAAGTTACTAGCAGGTTGCTAGCATGATTAGCATGTTAGCATTATTAACATGTAGTTAACATGTTTCTAACATGATTAGCAAGTTACTAGCAGGTTGCTAGCATGATTAGCATATTGTTAGCATTATTAACATGTAGTTAACATGTTTCTAACATGATTAGCAAGTTACTAGCAGGTTGCTAGCATGATTAGCATATTGTTAGCATTATTAACATGTAGTTAACATGTTTCTAACATGATTAGCAAGTTACTAGCAGGTTGCTAGCATGATTAGCATGTTAGCATTATTAACATGTAGTTAACATGTTTCTAACATGATTAGCAAGTTACTAGCAGGTTGCTAGCATGATTAGCATGTTAGCATTATTAACATGTAGTTAACATGTTTCTAGCATGATTAGCATGTTTCTAACATGATTAGCAAGTTACTAGCAGGTTGCTAGCATGATTAGCATGTTGTTAGCATTATTAACATGTAGTTAACATGTTTCTAACATGATTAGCAAGTTACTAGCAGGTTGCTAGCATGATTAGCATGTTAGCATTATTAACATGTAGTTAACATGTTTCTAGCATGATTAGCATGTTTCTAACATGATTAGCAAGTTACTAGCAGGTTGCTAGCATGATTAGCATGTTGTTAGCATTATTAACATGTAGTTAACATGTTTCTAACATGATTAGCAAGTTACTAGCAGGTTGCTAGCATGATTAGCATGTTAGCATTATTAACATGTAGTTAACATGTTTCTAACATGATTAGCAAGTTACTAGCAGGTTGCTAGCATGATTAGCATGTTAGCATTATTAACATGTAGTTAACATGTTACTAGCATGATTAGCATGTTTCTAACATGATTAGCAAGTTACTAGCAGGTTGCTAGCATGATTAGCATGTTGTTAGCATTATTAACATGTAGTTAACATGTTTCTAACATGATTAGCAAGTTACTAGCAGGTTGCTAGCATGATTAGCATGTTAGCATTATTAACATGTAGTTAACATGTTTCTAACATGATTAGCAAGTTACTAGCAGGTTGCTAGCATGATTAGCATGTTAGCATTATTAACATGTAGTTAACATGTTACTAGCATGATTAGCATGTTTCTAACATGATTAGCAAGTTACTAGCAGGTTGCTAGCATGATTAGCATGTTGTTAGCATTATTAACATGTAGTTAACATGTTTCTAACATGATTAGCAAGTTACTAGCAGGTTGCTAGCATGATTAGCATGTTAGCATTATTAACATGTAGTTAACATGTTTCTAACATGATTAGCAAGTTACTAGCAGGTTGCTAGCATGATTAGCATGTTAGCATTATTAACATGTAGTTAACATGTTTCTAACATGATTAGCAAGTTACTAGCAGGTTGCTAGCATGATTAGCATGTTAGCATTATTAACATGTAGTTAACATGTTTCTAGCATGATTAGCATGTTTCTAACATGATTAGCAAGTTACTAGCAGGTTGCTAGCATGATTAGCATGTTGTTAGCATTATTAACATGTAGTTAACATGTTTTTAACATGATTAGCAAGTTACTAGCAGGTTGATAGCATGATTAGCATGTTAGCATTATTAACATGTAGTTAACATGTTTCTAGCATGATTAGCATGTTTCTAACATGATTAGCAAGTTACTAGCAGGTTGCTACTATGATTAGCATGTTAGCAGTATTAACATGTAGGTAACATGTTTCTAGCATGATTAGCATTTTTCTAACATGATTAGCATGTTAGCATTATTACCATGTAGTTAACATGTTTCTAGAATGTTTAGCATGTTTCTAACATGATTAGCAAGTTACTAGCATGCTGCTAACATGATTAGTATGTTGCAGCATGTTTATATAATGATTAGCATATCGCTAACATAATAAGCATGTTGTTAGTGTGTTTCTACCATTATTAACAAGTTACTAACATGTTTTAGCATGATTAGCATGTTTCTAGCATGATTACCAAGTAACAATCATGTTGCTAACATGTTTCTAACATGATTAGCAAGTTACTAGCATGTTGCTAGCATTTTTCACATATTATTAGCATGTTACTAATGTATTAACATGTTTAATGTGTTGTTAACATGTTTCTAGCATGATTACAAAGTTACAAGCATGTTGCTAACATGTGATTAATATGTTGCTAGCATGATTAGCATGTTGTTAGCTTGTTTCTAACATAATTAGAATGTTGCTAACATGTTTTGAACATGATTAACAAGTTACAAGCATGTTGCTAACATGATTAGTATGTTACTATGTGTTGCTAGCATGATTAGCATGTTGTTAGCATTATTAACATGTAGTTAGCATGTTTCTAACATGATTAGAATGTTGCTAGCATGTTGTTGGCATGATTACCATGTTGCTAGCATGTTGTTGGCATGATTAGCATTAGTATATTACTAACTTGTTGCTAACTTGTTGCTAACACGATTAGTATGTTACTAACGTGTTGCTAGCATGATTAGCATGTTGCTAGCATGTTGCAAGCATTATTAGCATGTTGCTAGCATGTTGCTGGCATGATTAGCATGTTGTTGGCATGATTAACATGTAGTTAACATGTTTCTAGCAGGATTATATATAGCACTCAGATATAACACTCACTCAGATCAGTCTGAAGGTGACTCTAGGAGGAGTAGCAGTCAGAAAATCTAGTCCCAGAAGAAGAATATTTTTAAATTTAAACAGCATTTTAGTAAATAAAAATTTAAAATACTCAATAAAAATGTTTCTTGAGCAGCAAACCAGTATATTAGAATGATTTCTGAAGGATCATGTGACACTGAAGACTGCAGTAATGATGCTGAAAAATCAGCTTTGATCACAGAAATAAATTACATTTTAAAACATATTCAAATAGAAAACAGTTATTTTAAATAGTAAAAATATTTACATTTTTTCTGTTTTTGCTGTACTTTAGATCAAATAAATGCAGGCTTGGTGAGCAGAAGAGACCCTTACTGTTCAAAAAATGTACTATTAGTGAATATATTTATAGAAGTTATTAATTAAAACAATTTGTGAAATTTATTCTATCTATTTTTGAGGGAAGATTCTACACCAGCTTTTCATTGTATCATTTAGTTTTAAATAGTTTTAATGTTATATAATAATAATAAAGTTAAATCAGAAATTATCTATTTAAAAAAAAAAAAGTAAAACATTTTTTCCTGTAGTAATACTATTTATCGATATTATCATTATTATTATTATAGTTGTTTGCAATGGACCTATATCCTATCAAAATAAACAGGCGGCACGTGTTTGGCTTCAATTCATTCACGTGCTTCTGTCACTTACTTTCCTTTTCTTTTGTATCCAACTCTTTATTCTCCTTTTCTGACATCTGTGGTCAATCATCTGAATGACTTCGGTTGCCAGATTTTACAATGCGCACTTGATTCACCTTTAACAAAAGCATTTGAAACCTGATCTGCAGGATCTGTCAGACTCAGAAATACAGTTAAAGGTTCGACAGGAGCTCCCAGAAAATTACATGTTAGAGTAATGATTGCTCTCAGAAATCTCTACACTATCATCAGACAAAAGCAGAAACAGGTCACGCAGCTTCCAAGATAATGAACTCAAACCAAAGCGCTTGGGAATAAGTAACGAGCCAAACGTTTTGACTTTCACGTCCGTTTACTACATACAGTATTTACACAGTGCTGAGGCAAAAACACGTGTGAATCAATCAGATATACAGACATTAATCGCATCAGAAGGGTCTTTGTCTTCGAGTGGCCAGATTGAGCAAACGCAGAAACATTTCTCCAGAAACGCCCTTCAGGCCTACACCGTCTTCACTCTGATGAGATCCAGCGTCTTCAGAACAATCCGGATCCAGAACACAGCTCTCTGAGAGACAGAAAGCATGCATTATTACAGGAGAAGTTCACTTTCAGAACTAGAATAGACATCCAAGATGTTCAGATCTTTCTTTCTTCAGTCGTAAAGAAATTATATTTTTTGAGGAAAACATTTCTGGATTTCTCTCCATATAGTGGACTTCTATGGTGCCCAGAGTTTGAACTTCTTAAATGCAGTTTAAAGGACTCTAGGTAACACTTTAAGGTTCATTAGTTAAACATTAGTTAATGTATTAACTAACATGAACTGACCATGAGCAATACATTAGTTACTGTATTTACTAATCTTCATTAACGTTAGTTAACGGAAATAGAGTTGTTCGTTGTTTGTTCATTTTAGTTCACACTGGATTAACTAATGTTAACAAGATTTTAATAATGCATTAGTAAATGTTAACAAAGATTAATAAATGCTGTATAAGTGTAGTTCATTATTAGTTCATGTTAACTAATGTGGTTAACTGATGTTAACCAATGAACCTTATTGTAAAGTGTTACCGGACTCTAAATGATCCCAGCTGAGGATCGTTTAGAAAAAACAATAATTTTTTTAATTTTTTTATTAGGATCTTATCTAGTGAAACCATTGGTTATTTTCTAAAAACATATAAAACAACCTCAATATGATTAAAAAGTATATAAGTTTTAAGTGTAATGTATTATTTTAATTGTATTATTGTCAGTTTATTGTCAAATAGGCCAAATTAAACAACAACAAAAAAAACAGACTAAATTAGAATGTTGTTCACTTTTTGTTTGAAACTTGTATCATTTAGATACTAATAGTTTTTCTTATTTTGAATTAGCTGTTATTATTAGTTTTTTATTAGGGTCTTATTTACTAAAACATTGGCTATTTTCTAAAAACTTTTACAACTTATATACTTTTTGATCATATTAATGTTGTTTTATGTGTATTTTAATTGTATTATTGTTAGTTAAGTGTCAAATAGGTGCTAAATTAAACCAAAAAAATTGACAAAATTAGAATGTTGTTCACTTTTTTTTGTTTGAAACTTGTATCATTTAGATACTAATAGTTTTTCTTATTGTGAATTAGCTGTTATATTTTTTTATTAGGGTCTTATCTACTGAAACCATCGGTTATTTTCTAAAAACATTTACAGCTTATATACTTTTTAATCTTTTTAATTAAAAGATGTGCATTCCAGGTTAAAAAGTATATCAATTCTGAAACATTTGGAGCTGGAGAAAATCAGATGGTCCCTCAAAAAGAAAGAAGAAAAATTCTATAAAATTTGGCAAGCGTTTATAGATTATTTTAATGATACAAATGCTATTGGAAATGGATAAATTGACCCCCTGAAACAAAAAAATCATTATAACTAACCAATAATGACTCATATTTCTGAACCTGCAATAAAAATCCATTCTGTTAGATTTTGAAATATGCAGGCTATAAGATAATTTCAAACCGTTGCAAGCTTTTGAGGAAAAAACAGTGAAACTAATTGAAGGTTAAATGTGTTTTTTTTTTTTTTTTTTGTTAGTTTTTGTAGTTTTTTTGTATGTGTATGTTATTGTCAACATTGTTTATTGGACAATGGTATGTGAGTGAATATGTGTTTGTGTACGTTTTGTAAGTTTTGAATATAAGGAAAAAATCTAATAAATAAAGTAAAATAAAAAGTATATCAATTCTAAGTTTTTTTTTTTTAGAAAATAACCCATCGTTTTGTTAAATAAGACCCTTTTTTCCTCGTCGGTGATCGTTTGGAGCCCTTTGAAGCTGTATTTTGGAAGTTCAAACACCATAGAAGTCCACTATATGGAGAGAAATCCTGAAATGTTTTCCTCAAAAAACATAATTTCTTATGACTGAAGAATGAAAGACATGAATCATGGATGACAAGGGCGTTAGTACATTATCTGTACATTTTTGTTCTGAAAGTGAACTACTCCTTTGAGATGTTAAGAACTTGAGATGAAGTTGTAGGATCGTATGAGACATGATGAGATGTTTTGCTCACCCGAGTCGCAGCAGACGCCTGGAGCGGCGCATTGGCCTCCTTGGGCCCCGCAGGACGTCCCGCCCGTCTCACAGGGGCCCGGCAGCAGATTCTCCTGCATGCAGCTCAGCGTCTCTGGAGATCCCAGCAGACAACCCAGACCGGCCCCACAGCAGATACTGGGGCCGAAACAACGGCCCTGATTTCCTGGACCACACACCGGACACTACACACACACACACACACACACACACACACACACACACACACACACACACATGTGATCAGTACTGTCTATTCATTAGCCTATAGAGATGATTCATAATCAAAAGTAGAACACAGCTCCAGTTGATAAAGTGAGCGCAACTGTAACAATTTTTAACAAACATCTGTAAGATGTTTA
>NW_027395127.1:0-10004 GCF_049309525.1 Garra rufa | reverse complement strand
TCCACCAAAATGCAAATTTATTGATGTCCATCCTCAGTAGGGGTTAGTTTCCCTATAAGGTACATACCGACAAGCTCAAAAGGGCTGCTAACCTATGAAACAAATTATACAATTTAGTTAAAACACATTAAAGCAAGCCAAATATTGTGCAAAATGTTTCCCAAATTAGTAATGGACATATCTACTAAAACAATTTACAATACCTCTATTGGGATGTATTCCACTGGCTTCTTTATATCACAGCGTTTTGACTGGCATACTACACACCTGGCAACCTTCAGCACAACGAACATTATTCAGTTATTAGACTGCTGTAATTGATGGTTTATCCAAAACTATTCACTCAAGTTTAACCAAAAAGTTAAACTGGCTGATAATTTATAATAGGTATCTGATTATATACTCTCTTTATCTGAAGAGAAAGTAACATTTTATATTATTAATGTCCCTCCTCCAATGCAAGTGAATGTGTCACAGGTCGGGGCGGGCCAATCCGGCTGCACCCACCCCTAAGACCCGTTACCACCCTTAGGGAGTCAGACAGAGGTCAGGCAAGGACGACAGACAACAAGTCTTCCAGTAACATTATTTATTGAGTATAAAAAATGGATAAAAAGTTTTAAAATAATGGGTCTTCTGGGCAGGGTCGTTCCGTCCTACGGGCTCACGACTGAACAGAGGCTGCTGCAGGACAGTTCTATTTCGGGTACATACTCCTCTTCGTCAGCAGGTGACCAACAGAGAACTCAGGGCTGGAGGGCTTCACCGCAGAGCAGTCAGTGAGTCTTCGGATACAAGATCCTCTCGAGGGGCTGGCAGACACAAGGCTTTCGGCAGAAGAAGTTCACTATAAAGCAGACAGGTGAGTATACAGGCACGTAATCCTCTTCTTCAGCAGGTGACAGACAGAGAACTTACGGCTGGGGGATTTTACTGCAAAGCAGCCGGTGAGTATACGGGCACGTATTCCTCTTCTCCAGGTGACAGGCAGAGACTTGTGGCTGAAGGGCTTCAGGCTGGAGAGCTTCGCTGCAAAGCAGCCGGGTAAATATACAGACACGTAATCCTCTTCTTCAACACTGACAGACAGAGAACTTACGGCTGGAGGAACTTACTGCAAAGCAGTCGGTGAGTATTCAGGTACAAAATCCTCTCGAGGGGCTGCCGACACAAGGCTTACTGCGGGAGTTTACTGCAAAGCAGACAGGTGAGTATACAGGCACGTAATCCTCTTCTTCTACACAGACAGACAGAGAACTTACGGCTGGGGGATTTTACTGCAAAGCAGTCAGGGAGTCTTCCGGTATGCAATCCTCCTGAAGGGCTGTCAAATAAAACATTCCAATATCTGTGGAGTACAACAATGTTAGCCTCTTCTTACATCTTGGAACGTGATAGAAAACTCAGGTAAGTATGGACATCCAGCAGGTTTAAGTTCACACTTCACATCAAGACGGTGCATCACATCACTTCATCCCAGCAATTCAACACTCAGTGGAAAATACATATAAATGGCCGTTGCCCATTCTCAGACCTGGCACTCACGTTGAGGAGTCCCATAGACAGGAAGAGAAGATGGAGATTGAGTGATCTTCTCACAGTCTCTAACAAACAATCTTACTGTACAGCGGCTTCCTTCCTCCAGTTGCATTAACGTGCTCCTCCTCCCACACTCATAGTCCCGCACCCGTCTCTCAGCCCCACTTCCTCTCCTTCTTCTATCCCCTCATGCTGCCTCCGGGATCCACAGTCCCCCCGGAAAAGAAGAACGCCCTCCAGAAGAAAAGGAATTTTTTCCTCCGCCCCTTGGTCTGTACTCTCTCCTCTTATCTTCCCTTGTTGGCAACATCTCCCAATCACAGGGCTTCAACTCCCTCATCCAAAACTGCCGACGATTTCAGCTAATCATCCCATTAGCGGGGATTTTGCGCTCACCCGGAACTAGCCCGGTGTTCCGTTGTTATGGGTCCGACGGGAGGCAATCGCGGCGAACATTAGTTCCGCCTGGCAAAGTAAAAAAAAAATAATATTTCGTCACCTCGTGACAAATGGGCATTGGTTTTTGGACCTCCAAAAGTCTCTTTAGATGTTGTTTTATTTGCATGGGAGTGGGAAATTCATTGTTAAGTTCTCTTACATAAAGAAAACAAGTTGTATATGTTCAGTGGCCTTAGTTAGTTATTAAGTAAGTTTCATTTTTGGGTGATGTATTTCTATAAACTGCATGTGTGCTACATAAAGTTTTAATATTATAATCACAGACAGCAAATATGTACTTACCCAACCATCAATATCCGAAGTCATTCCAGGCCAGTAGTACCTTTTAGAAATGGCATCTCTGGTTTTTATTTGGCCACAGTGACTCGAGTGGAATTCCTGAAACACTTTGTCAGCCTCCTGGGAGCCACAAAGAACATTTAGACGGAGTTCTTTGGCAGTGCCCTTGTGTTTTATGTAGTGCAGCACTCCATCTGATTATAATTCCAAAATATTACATATAATCTACATTATTATTAGTATTAATATTGTGTTCCATATTTTAAAAATCTGTGACTGTGTGTGAGCTTCATCAAAACAAACAAATGTAATTAGAAACTTACCTTGAATAATGTAGTTAGCTGCCCTTCTTTTAATAACAAATTTTGCAGCTTTTGTTGCTGCAGGTGGATACTGATTTGTAGAAATGTAATCCACAATTTCTTTGTAAATAGAAGGATCCATTTTCAAATTACTCTCAATATTCAGAATGGTTACTATTGTACCCAAATCACTTTTTTGGAGCACACCAACCAAACACTCATTAAACTCATCACTTAGGTGACACTTGTAAAAGCATGGGTGTTGAAAGTGCCCTTTTATTGGTTTGGCTGGGTATTGCAAACCTGTCTTGCATGGGCTGCTAACGGACCAGAATGAGCTGCTGAATTGAATCAGATGTGCTAGAGAAAGCCCTCTGTAGGACAGGTGTAAAAAATCCAGCATTAGGAGAATGGAAATATGGTGTAAAGATGCCAATATGCTTAAAAGAATAGAAAGAAGATGGGCTGAATCTTCACAAGTTTATTAAACATTATGATCAGTCATGTAAACAAAACAACAAGCCCTTACAAGATAAAACATATGGGAATATACTGCTAAATGTAATTTGATACACTGCATAATACATTTCCATATATTTGGAAGTAGTGTTAAATGCATTGACAATATTTGGCTATATTGATACATACAAATATATTTAGAAATGAGGACAAAGATAAATGTAATATTCATTATGTTTGATCCTTTATTGAGTAAATGTTGTACATACAAATGTACACACACACACACACACACACACACACACACACACACGGATACAGGTACCTATCTGACTAAATGTTTTTGTGACTTGTTTTAGGAAGTGTGATTGATCCACAATCTATTCGAGATGGTAACCTATTTAATTTAATCATAATTATTCAACAGACTTATGTTTTCTTATGACAGTGTTTTTTTAGTGCTGCAGTTTGTAATGTCATTTATGTTTCAAAATAAATTCTGCACAGAAATCTTCAAGTTATTTGAGAATTTAGAAAGGAGGATCATGTTGAAACTGGACGAAATCCAAACCAACATCACATCAGTGGTTGGCACATTACAGCAACCAATAAGCCAGCCTAGCACCTCTGCCTATGATCTCACAGAGGTGCTAGAGAAGCCATGCACGACTGTAGAAGAATTAGAGGAGTTGTGTGATCAGCAGAAAGATGCTGAATTTCGGAAGAAGATGGTATGTGTCATAACCTATAATGATTTAAAACATTTTGCTGTCGAGTTAAACTACTGATTGTTGTTGTTTGTAGATGCGTTATATGTGTCTTCAGAGTGGAGGTAGCTTGGGAGAAGGAATTAGGCGGATGCTAAAAAAAATTGGAGAAAATTCCTTATGGGGACACTACAGCTACAAAGGGAGAAAGGGAAAACGTAAATTTCAGCAGCTCCTCATCAACGATGTAATCATACGTAAGTTTTAAAACTTGCCATGGCTAATAATGTGAAATAAGTAAATAAGTTGTAAATAAGATTTGGTAGGTTGTATATGTTGTTCCTCCTCTTAAATGTAAAAGTGTACATTCTTCTCAATAAATAAATGTATATTCATAGCAGAAATAAGATTAATGTTTGACTTTTTTTTTTACAACAGAACTTTGTAATTCCAATGTCTAGTTCTAATTTTAATGTTGGTGATCTCTGTATTAAATTCAGGTGCCTGCAGCAAGGCATACCCACACCAAAAATCCCAGAGTGTGGAAGAGATGATTGCCGTCACCCTAAAACATGCCCCGGATCGAGAAAGAACAGTTAATCAGGTGAGTGCATCATGAAAATTAATTCTGTAAGTTATAAACAGCCAGCCAAAAAAAACAAATTTACATATGACAAATGTGTATCCTGACTCGCAATCTCTCTTTGGATGCACCTTTAGAGAGAAATGCATCTTTACGAAAAATCTTTATGAAAGAGTTTTTTGTTTGGAAGCTTTCCACACACACACACACACACACACACACACACACACACACACACACTTGTTTTTGTACATTGTGGGGGTCACCTGTCAGAAATGCTACTTTGTGGGGACCGGCCTTTCCTCTGGTCTTACAGGCCTTAAAAAGATCATTTGACACAAACTAAAAAGCCTATTTAAAAGCATCACTTCAGATTACAAATATTCCACTACAAAAGTTACAAACATGACACAGAGGTTACTTGTGGGGACATTTCAGGCATTGAGTAAATTTGGGGTCCGGCAAACACACAACCAGTCTTTGGTCATTGTGGGGATAAAACATTAATGTTTGCAGCACAGAACTTGACTGAACGGATACGGTAGTTTACACTAATTATTTTCTCTATGAGTTGTTAGATCTTCTGAAGTGAAGTAAAGCAGTGTGTTAAGCAAAGTTGTTTTTTTAATCAACTTTATGGGGCAGTACAGTGTGTGTGATTATATAATGGCTTTCACATGATTTCCTATTAGCACACTACAGGACCCCACAACGTAACACCAGAAACAACCAGTGTGTAAGTGCTGCTGTTTGATCTCAAGACTGAAAATAACATTTAAAATAATATTTTTTATAATAAATGCTGTTTGACTGAAAACACAAACAGAACAAAAAAAACTGTAAAAATGACAAAAGCAGTAAAACAAATGTCAAACAACAACAAAAATGTCAAACAACAACAAAAATGTCAAACAACAAAAAAAAAAATCTTAACAAAAGGGCACTTTGATCACTTGGGGCCAAAAGAGCAGGTGCTCAAGCACCCTCCCCTCCCCTCCCCTCCCTCTGCACGTGCCTCCAAAGCCAGCGATCGCCATTCACCAGAAAGCCCAAGAGTTCTCTTTAGTTGCATCAATGCTTCAATAAGAGAAACATGATATTTTAATGAATGTTTTGCCAGACAATTAAAAAAACTAAAACATGAATACAAAGACAATGTAAATTTTGAAAACTTACCAGCACTTCTTGTTTTGCCAAGTAAAGTCAAAGATAAGGCCTGTATTTGGACAGATGTGTCTTCAATGTTCTTCTCCAAAATCATTTCTCCTCTGTATTCAACAACAAAATCTCCTTTATTGAAAGGCAAACATTGCACAATCTAAAAAGAAGAGTAAATATTACACAGGTAGTAAATTTTTGTAGGCAAGTAATAAATACTAATGCCGATGACGTCCTTTTCTCCCCCAAAATGCAAGAACTATTCACAAAGTGAAAATGCACTTTTGTTTACAGTACATGAAGACATTAACATTATCGGCAGCTATTTCAGAGCAGACGACACATGCACAAGCTATAAAAAAAGTATAAATACTCGTGCATAATCTCTTTTTTTCACGTCATTCTTATAATAAATAATGTTAAATCTAGCGAAAACACCACTTACCAGCATCCACGAACGGTGTCTTATAAACGTTTTAAACGTGATGGGATCGTCCTGAACTTCCGGGTTCGTCACGTGAAAGGTCATCATGAGGGTCATTCTATTTACAGCTAAAACATTATTAATTAATATTACTAATAGTTCGATTGGGCAGGCTGTCGCGAATTCGTTATTTTTTATAAATTTTTATATTATTACAACAACAAAAAAAAATCTTAACAAAAGGGCACTTTGATCACTTGGGGCCAAAAGAGCAGGTGCTCAAGCACCCTCCCCTCCCCTCCCCTCCCTCTGCACGTGCCTGGTCTCTTATATGCTAAAGGTATATCTTCACTACAGCTGTACCTTTTCTAGCTTTGTTCCCCTAACTATATAGCCTGCTGCCGCTTAAAGGCGGCCGTACACGGTACGAATTCGGACGGTCGGAAGACCGTATGGTCACGCACATGTCGCGAGTGACGGACGCAGTGGTACACGGCACGATTTTAAAACCTGCCGATTTCCAAGGCAATCACTCACGAATTTCCGCGCCAAAAACATGGACAGTATTGTAATGTATGTTTTAACGTAGTATTATGCACGTCGAGGAGGCTAGTTGGCTACCACTATAGCTAGCAATAGCTGTAGCAAACAATAGGTGACAACTCACCTGATAAATGTAGCTCTTGGGCGATTCGCTGTAAAATGTCATCTCGGGTGACCCTATCATGATAAATGCTGCTCGATACATCATACAGTTTGACATATGCTCGCTGTTCGTGCCAGGGCCTCTTTATCGATAGTCCAAATTAAGTCGCTGTGGCGCTGCCATGTTCATCTTTCTTCTTCTGTGGTTTTCTTTTCTTAAGCTTCTGATTGGTCATTTCCATGATCAACAAATCGGCTCGTTCAACAGCACACACGTCACGCTCCAATCCGACAGCTCCCGAAGTTTTTTTTACATGTTTAAAAATGGTACGATCGTCTCGTAATTTCTCACACACCGTACGTGCCCAGACCATACGAGAAGAGACGATTTTCTCCGATAACCAAAAAAATCGCATGTGAGCTCGTGCTTACGTGCGACGTTACCGGTTGCTGCCCATGGCCGTGGTGCTGAATTGGTTGATATAGATTCTCAGAAAGTGGTTATTCACTGTATGCAGGGTCTGCTTCAGTGTGTAATGTGAGAAAGCGATGTTCTTCATAAAATAAACGATTTTTAATAAATATATGCAGCAAACGTGCGTAAATGTGTACTTTCGCTTTGCAACATTACATCAGGGAAGAAACTAAGAAAGAAAAATATATGCACTGAGCACCTCCCAGTGGTCACCACATAAAATACAAGGGGAAACAAACATACACAGACACTTCTAAAAGGTCCCCAGAACGTCCCCTAAATGGCCTCTGCGAACGTCCCCCGGACGTCATTTTGTAGGGTCCCCGTTACGTCTAGCGGATGTCCGTGAAGACGTCCTCCGGACGTTCTCGGGGACTTTCACAGGACGGTCAACGGCCGTTCGGGACGTTTAGGGGACTTTCGCTATTTTTTTTCTGAATTTTATATTACTTGATGATGGCATTTACAATTTAAATTATTATGTTAGAAAATAATTGAGTGGATGCTTTTCAGTAATAACGCAGAATTTTGCTGTAGTTTTATTGCAAGACAGCATTACATATGATTTATTTATCTTAACATGTGAATGTTTTCATTTCATTGTTTCAGGTTAGAAGCCAGGCAGAACTGTCAGAATAAGAAGCCAGAGCACACAGCCAGCCAGCCACCCACGCACGAAAAAAATGATTTTTTTTTTATTTTTTTTCATGTTTTTTTAAAGAGTTATGAAATAAAAAAATTTAGCCTGTATTGTTGTTGTTGTTTTTTTTAGATATAATTCTTCTTTTTTTTGCTAAGTTCTACATTTATGCATTTCATTTTTCTTGTAAGTCTTTTTAATCTTTTTTAAATATACTATGTGTTATGATGTTTTGTTATAGTTGTATATCTTTTATGTATTAACATCTAAAAAATAATAATTGTTTAAATAAAATGTAGCCTATGTGTCTACTTTCTTTGGTTAGCCTAAAAAAACAAATGACATTAAGAGTACTTTAAGCAAAAGTCCTCTAAACGTCCCGATTGGCCGCTGCACGTCCTGTGAACGTCCCCGGGAACGTCCGGAGGACGTCTTCGCGAACGTCCGCTAGACGAAACGGGGACCCTACACAATGACGTCCGAGGGACGTTCGCAGAGGCCATTTAGGGGACGTCCTGGGGACCTTTTTTTGTTAGCTGGGTAGTCTTCACATGTTGCCGATGAGACAAATTGAAGGATTGACTGAAAGTGTAAAGCATGTGAATGATTATGATAAATTCACTTCTGAAAAGTATTTGAGCATAAATTGTTTACTACTTCCAGATCAACCCCACTCTCTAAGTCCTCAAACATGGTTATATTGGAGGAACTCAAGAGAGTAGGAAACCTCTTTTCAAAGATGTCCTTTTTTGTCCTCGCATGGTACTTGTTTTTGAATGCAATATTTAATTTATTCATTTATTTGACTAATTTCATAACTCAAAGTTCTCTTTCATCATCTTGTGTTTTGTTGTGTTGTGTATATTGGGTCAGCTTCATGCACATTTGTCCCATTTGCTCGATCACCACCAGTTGATTTAGATTTTTTGGGGTTTGCTTGTTCCCAGGAGATTTTTTTAAGTGCACTCTCAAATCAGGAGGACTTTTTCCACATGCTGCTTTGTATGGACTCTTAAGAAGTTGAATATGATTGGTGAGAGCAACCAAAATCAGCAGTGTTCACACAACACTCTGAACTTTGAATCTGGCAACTTTGGGCAGCTAAACGTTAAATGAACCAATCAGATAAGGGTACATAGACAGTCTGAAAACCTAATTTGATTGGCTATGAGATGAAGGTAATCCCCCAGTGCTTATATGGAGCAGTTTGGTAGATTGGGGTCTAATTAGTTTGTCTAAGTACACAGGTTACACCATAGTTCAAATGCAGCAAACTTTAATTGGCAGCAAAATAAAGAGGTAACCATTTAGTATAGGGACCAATTCTTTAACTAGTCACACAGTTACACTGTCAGCAGAATCTCATCATACCTGGGGTCCGTTCTTCGTACCTCGCTTACTACATCCAAGATCAAATGACACATCCAAGATCAAATCATCGCGCTAACTATGAGCTCGCTATTCCGGTTCTCCGCACGCACCTGTTGTTGATGATTAGTATAGCTGGATGAAGTAATCTGAGATCACTGGGTGGCTTAAAAGGGGCTACGTATCGATAGTAGAAACATTGATCGGCAACTCTGTGATTGGTCGGCGAACATGAGGAAGGTGCGCGCTCAGTATTTTTCTGCAGCAGAGCAAGAACTCTTGATTGAGGGATTTCAGGAGTTTCAGAGTTTAATTAAAACGCAAGGGAAAACTGCAAAGGCTGGAAAAGCAAGGAGAGAGGGCTGGCAAAAAGTAGTGAACAAATTAAATGCGTTAATGCTGCCCATGTTACATGTTTTTTCCTTGATATTGTTACGGTACGGTGCTGGATAAGACGAGGCGATACACGAATTACAAATACAAAGTCTTTTAATATAATCCAAGGAACAGACAGATCAGGAACACGAAGAATCTCCACACACCAAACGTAAAACATCAAGCAAAGACCGACAGTAAACTCAACTCAAAGACAGATTTATAAAGGGTGGCTAATTACAAAGACAGGTGAAACAGATAACAAGGACTAAACCAAAGCAGACAGATTAGCAGGGGGAGACAATGGGAGAAACCAAATACATGACATGACTATGACAGATATGTTATTTTATTTATATTTTTCTTTTTTTATACACTACCGTTCAAAAGTTTGGGGTCAGTAAGACTTGTAATAGTCTTTAAAGAAGTCTCTTATGCTCATCAAGGCTGCATTTATTTGATTAAAAATACAGAAAAAAAACAGTAATATTGCAAAATGTTTTTACAATATAAAATAATGTTTTTTTAATATATATTTTAACATACTTTGAAATAGAATTTATTCCTGTGATGAAAAGCTGAATTTTTATC
>NW_027395126.1:0-10007 GCF_049309525.1 Garra rufa | reverse complement strand
ATTTCCCAGCTGTAGAGTTAGAAAATAATAAAGGCTTTAAAATATTCCAAGATTTAACAAATGTGTTCATGACTATGAAGGCAAGTTAAAATGTTTAAAGCATTTAAATGTTCAACTATGCAGGTCTCTCCTGGGATTACCAGGCTCTGCATTTAAATGCAATGTTGTTAAATAATATGAAACTCAATGTTCATGCCGCTAACATTATAAACAATGTTGCAATTATAATTTTTCTCCGTTTCTGATGAGAACGAGGCAGTAGAGGAGTCTCAAGAGTGTCCAGCTGATATATAGCACATATAAAATCAGCTTCAACAGAAGTTTACAAGCTGCTTATCTTTATGCGGAAGTTCTAAAGAACGCTCTGTGCATTTGGTCAATTCTGACTTTTTTCCTCAAAATTCTAAGTTTATATCTTGCAATTCTGGCTTTTTTTCTATAAAATTCCAAAATTATATCACAATTCTGACTTTTGTAATTGACGTGTGTAATTTAATTTAAAGAAAGCAATACAATAGTTTTTTTTTTCCTTTTGCAAATTGAATGTAAAACAAAACAGCATAGTCTTCACTGTAAGAAATGAACGTGCTTTGTTTCTTATAAAAACTACAAAAGTCCCTCCGTCGAGAGCAGTGAGTGATTTTGTCTTTGTCTTTTGTTGTTTGATGAACATTAAGCACAGAGACGGCAGAAGGAATATTACTTGTGGACGCTTTAAGAGCTGCACAGATCCAGTATACTGTTACACAAGGATTTTCACTCTCAACTGTATGTTCATTTCAGACAGAACTGATGGAGGTTTACACCAATAATCAGCAAACGCCACATTTTGACATATATTTGCATGTATTTGACCGTTTAGGTTCGCATCTTAAGCTAAACATTCACTTTATTTGTCCGTGTTCTGTTCCGTCTCTGAACGAATAGCATTACACAGAACAGCGCAAACTCTCTTTCATGCTTTAAAAACACCACATCAAATAAACATGAATAAATCAAGCACGTCCCATTTTATGCAAGTCACGTTACATGATTTTACTGATTTGCATGTGAAATTGGGCTTTGATAGAGGAGCGAAAGCGCACAAAGGTGGTGGAATTGGGAGCAATGATTGTTTTATCTCGAATATTGTATTTTCATAATTATTTGAAGCCAAAATCGAAACTGAATATTCATTAATAGCACAGCCCTATAATTAGCATGATTGAACACTGGTATGTGTGTGTGATGGCCAGCGTGTTCACGTCCTTCTCTGATCTTTCATCATCACAGGGCAAAAAGAAGCGAAGGAAACGAGACAAGCAGCAGGACTCCGGCACAGGTACATATCTTTGTGTTTTTACATGCTTAGGCACATTAAGAGTAAGTTCTGTACTGATCACAGCCATACTTTAAATGAGGAGCATTCTTCTATTTCATAGACAGAAATATCAAAGATAAAACTGATCATTGAAACTTAGTGTTAGTTCACTTTCAGTGATGTACTCAGCCCCTTGGCATCCAAGATGTTCATGTCTTTCTTCAGTCGTAAAGAAATTATGTTTTTTGAGGAAAACATTTCAGGATTTCTCTCCATATAGTGGACTTCTATGGTGCCCCCGAGTTTGAACTTCCAAAATGCAGTTTAAATGGAGCTTCAAAGGGCTATAAACAATCCCAGCTGAGGAGGAAGGGTCTTATCTAGCGAAACGATCTGTTATTTTCATAACAAATTAACAATTTATATACTTATTAACCTCAAATGCTCGTCTTGTCTCATCTCTGCGATGCGCATAAAAAGTTTATATTTCACAAATATTACTTTTTTACTCAAAATTCTGAGTTTATATCTCACAATTCTGCATTTTCCCCCCCTCAAAATTCCAAGTCTATACCTTGAAATTCTGACTTTTTTCATAAAATTCCTAAAATTTGTATCTCGCAATTCTGAATATTTTTTCCTCAAAATTCCAAGATTATATCTCCCAGTTCTTTTTTTTTTTTTTTTTTTCAAAATTTAGTTTATATCTTGCAATTTTTTCTATAAAACTACAAATTTATATCTCACCATTCAGACTTTTTTTCCTCAAAAAAAATTTAAATCTTATATCTTGCAATTCCGTCTCCGAGTTCATATCTCATAATTCAGACTTTTTATCCCTGAAAATTCGATTATATCTTGCAATTCCGTCTTTTTCCTCAATATTCTGACTTTTTTACTCAAAATTCCGAGTTTATCTCATAATTCAGACTTTTTTTTTCTCTCAAAATTCTGAGTTTATATCTCGCAATTCTGCATTTTCCCCCCCTCAAAATTCCAAGTCTATACCTTGAAATTCTGACTTTTTTCCTAAAATTCGTATCTCGCAATTCTGACTATTTTTTCCTCAAAATTCCAAGATTATATCTCCCAGTTCTTTTTTTTTTCTTTTTTTTTTCAAAATTTAGTTTATATCTTGCAATTTTTTCTATAAAACTCCAAATTTATATCTCACCATTCAGACTTTTTTTCCTCAAAAAAAAAAATTCAAATCTTATATCTTGCAATTCCGTCTTTTTTCCTCAAAATTCTGAGTTCATATCTCATAATTCAGACTTTTTATCCCTGAAAATTTGATTATATCTTGCAATTCCATCTTTTTCCTCAAAATTCTGATTTTATATCTCAATATTCTGACTTTTTTACTCAAAATTCCGAGTTTATATCTCACAATTCTGTTTTTTCTCCTCAATTCCGAGTTTATATCTCGCAATTCTGGCTTTTTTTCTATAAAATTCCAAATGAATATCTCACAATTCAGAGCTCATATCTTGCAATTCCATCTTTTTTCCTCAAAATTCTTATTCAAACGTTTGTCAATATTCTGACTTTTTTACTGGAAAATTCCAAGTTCTCCACATCTCCCAATTGTGTCTTTTTTACCTGAAAATTCCAAGCTCATATCTCACAGTTCTGTCTTTTTTTCCTCAAAATTCTGAATTTACATCTCGCAATTGTGACTTTTTTTCGCCCTGAAAATTCGAGCTCATATCTCGCAAATTCTGTCTTTTTTCTTCAAAATTCCAAGTTTGTATCTCACAATTCTGGCTTTTTTTTACCCTACAAAATTCTGACTTTTTTCCTTGAAAATCCCGAGCTTATATCTCACGATTCCGTCCGTTTTCCTTAAAATTCAGAGGTTCTATCTCACAATTCTGTTTATATTTTGCAATTCTGAGTTTGTATTGTGCAATTCAGACTTTTTTTTTTACCTTTATTTTTTTCAGTGGCAGAAACAAGCTTCTTTTGTCTTATTTACAACTTAGACATATTTTTTTCTGTATAGTAGGCAGTATGCATGGACAAGCAGCTAATATGATATTACATAGCTCTATTTATTTGCAGTAAGCTGATGGTCTTGACTGTGATTGCTTTTTTCGTTCTCCTGGCTAACCTCTCTGCCCTGGCGGCCTCTTTCTCCTTCACCTCCTCCTGCCTCCACCTTCTCTCTCTCTGTCGCTATCTCTTTCTCTGCACGCATGCTGCCTTTCGCTCAGACCCCGGCTCGCCAAAGAAATGCCGCGCTCGCTTTGGCCTCAACCAACAAACGGACTGGTGCGGCCCCTGCAGGTGTGTACCGCTGTCCCGCATGCGTCTGTCACTAACACACAGCCCTCCTCCATCACACCTCCATCCTGGAGTCAAACTCTGCAGGACGGCGGCCCAGCTCTGCTTTAATTAAACACTGGCCTTACTGTTTCATCTGACTTTCTGCAAGGTTTTTGTCCATAAGCCTTTGAGTCGTAGTCCTGCTTGAAGCAGATGTAATTTGCACGAATGAAGGACACCAACAGCCAGCTCTAGAAAGATTAGTTCAGACCAGGACTGCATGATTCATTGAAATAACAGCCAAATCACGATCTGGCTTACTGTGATCAAGGCTACAGTTTAATTGAATACATGCACTGTGTTTCAGAGTGAATCATAGTAACACATTCCTGCGGTTTTCTGTCAAAATGAAAGTTTAACAGTTTAACATTTGAAAAATAAAGCAACAAGACATAAATGTTAGTAGTGGAATTTGTCATTTATACTTTTAAGGTGAAACAATGCAGGTGAATAGGGTAAAAAACAAAAAAACTAATAATTATCACCTTACTTACGCAGTTGATTGATTACAGTGATAATTGCAAACATTTTTTGTATTACAAGTTTTCTAAAATGTTATGTTTAAATATGCACTAATTAATAAAAAAGGCTCTAATTTGCATACATTTCTAGTACAAAAAATCTAAACACTGGATGAAGTCAGTTTCAAAATTCTTGTTTCATTTTTTTTGACACATTAGAGTCAAATGTTTTTACAGAGGGATTTTGGGAATCCCATCACTCCATAATTCAGAAAAACTTAGAACAGACAGAAAACACTATTTTTTACAAGTTTTTGAGGAATAAAATGTATAAAATCAAGCTAATTATAGCTGAACAAATCCCTCTGTAAAAACCTTCAGGATATAGACAGGAATACAAATGTGAAGTTTGGTGTACAGTGCAACTGAAGTGGAGATTTGTGGCTCAGTGTAGCAGAAAAAACTCATTTTGAGAAAAATATGGATTGTAATTGAAATCTATTGACACAAATAGATAAAGTGCTATAAAAGAAACAGTGTCTTTTGGTGTTTTCTTTGGGTGCCTGCATTGTCTCCCCTTAAATAAAATAAAATGATTATGCTATTATTATTATTATATTTTTATTTGGTAATAATAATAATAATAATAATTATTGTTGTTGTTGTTATTAAGATTTTATAGCCATATTGATATAATCACAAAATATTGGTTATCTTTTACTTTTGCAGCATTAGTTCAATAGTAATATTTCTTATTTTTTATTAACAATTTGAATATGTTTTGGTAGTTTTCCCCAAATAGTGTTGCCCTGTAATAAGTACGTGATCTACAAAGAAGAAAACTTTTTATTGCTAAATCTTAATATGCACTATTCAAACATTAATATATATGAACCAATAACTCCCAGTCAAAGGTTTATTTAAGATTATTTTAATGTTTTTAAAGAAGTTTCTTCTGCTCACCAAGCCTGCATCTGTTTGTTCCAAAGTACAGCAAAAACAGTCAAATGTTGAAATATTTTTATTTTTTTAAGTAACTGGTTTCTGTTTGAGTATATTTTGAAGTGTAATTTATTCTTGTGATTTCAAAGCTGATTTTTTTTGCATCATTACTACAGACTCACGATCATTCTAATGATCTAATCGACTCCGATTTGCTGCTCAAAAACATCCTTGCTTAGAAAAAAGAAAAGAAAGGAAAAAGTATTACTTTCTATCATTTCTTGTCCAAAAATAAAAATAATATTGACTCCAAGCTTTTGGATGGTATAGAGTATAATGTGACAAAAGTGTTTTATTTTAAATAAATGCTGATCTTTGGATCTTTCTATTTATCAAAGAATCCAGATTTTCTTTTTAAATATAATAGATAATATTTAGATAATAATAATTATTATTTCTGAAGAATCATGTGACACTGAAGACTGCAGTAATGATGCTAAAAAGTCGGCTTTGATCACAGAAATAAATTACACTTTAAAATATATATATATATATATAAAAAACTGTTTTTAATAGTAAAAATATTTCAAAATTGTACTGTTTTTGCTGTTCTTTGGATCAAATAAATACAGGCTTGGTGAGCAGAAGATACTACTGTATTATATGGTATTGTATATAAAAACATTAATATAAACTTTAATATACTAAAATGTCAATTTCTTGCTGATATTAGAAGCGTGTAAAATGAATGAATCTTTCAGTGTGATTCCTGAATCAATTCAACAGATTCATTTTGAAGAATCAGGTCATTCTTGAATTGGAGATCACTTGTCAATTTCTTTAGTTCAACATGTGTTTTTCTAAAATGTAGAGCAGTAAAAAGAGCAATATTATGCTTTGTAGTGAAAAAAGTTTCACAAAATAAAAATACAGAAACATGAAAAATCTTAAAGGGACAGTTCACCCAAAAAAAATTGTGATCATTTGTGACCCTAAACCACAAAACCAGAAATTCTGATTTTGAAAATTGAGATTCATATGCATAATATATGAACAAATAAGCTTTCCATTGATGTTTGGTTTGTTAGGATAGGACAATATTTAGTCGAGATACAACTATTTGAAAATCTGGAATGTGAGGGTGCAAAAAAAATCGAAATATTAAGAAAATCACCTTTAAAGTCGTCCAAATGAAGTTCTTAGCAATGCATATTACTAATCAAAAAATAGGTTTTAATATATTTACAGTAGGAAACTTACAAAATATCTCCATGGAACATGATCTTTATTGAATATCCAAAAGATTTGTGGCATAAAAGAACAATAGATAATTTTGACCCATTCAGTGGCACATTTACTCAACCCCATGTATGAATTTTCTTCGGCTGAACACAAAAGAAGATATTTTGTCTTCAAAATATACTTTTGTGTTCAACAGAAGAAAGAAACTCACTCAATAGAGGTTTGGAACAACATGAGGAAGAGTAACTGATGCCAGTGTTTTCATTTTTGGGATGCACTGTTCCTTTAAGAAGAATAATGAAGTGAAAGCACTGTTCGTGTTGAGTGATTAAAGTGCGAACCCTGATCTGGCTGTGGTTCGGAGAGCTTGAGCGATCCCTCTCACAGTGATCTCTGCTCCCGGACGCCTCCGCATCAAACCCTCCGCTCGCTGTGGTCAGCAGTTTCGGAGCTGCAGCGTTTGCAGATGCGCTGACCGAGAGCCGCTGACGCTCCTGTCAGAGGAAGGCTGAGACTTTGATGCGGCCGCGAGCGCGTGTGTGACTTTGATTTGTGTGTGAAGTGACTGATTTTCAGCTTCTCCCGACGGGGTTGGCACTGTGGTTTGCTAGCACTGCGGTTTTAAGGCAGTATGGCTTACACACGTTGCTATCACTTTCAACTTCAGAATGTTCAACTATTCCTTAGGGCAACACACTGCAGACAAAACCATTGTTTTTATTCCTGTCTAGATGGATTTTGTTCATATAGCCTATCATTCATCTGATCAGGGTTCGTACACGGTGCTCGCAGTACTAGAATTTGACTTGAAAACAGCAATATTCCTCATGAGGTACTTTAAAAGTGCTTGAATTATTGAAAGACAGTGTATCTATGAAACAAGTGTTGAACTTTTTGCCAATGAGCACGTATCTTATAAAGAAAAAATCATACTTTTTTGCTTATTTCTTCGATCAGTCGTTTTAAGCGATTCACTAGCAAAAACCAGATCAAATTAAAAGAGCCATTCTTTTTCTAATTTTTACATCGTTTGTAATGATTATAAAAAGCACATAGTGACGGGTGAAACTCAGCTTTTCGAAGCACTGAAACCGGATCGCCCATCACAGATCATTAGTTTTGGAATAGGACTTCAAATTGGGTAGCACAAATCATTTGATTCAGATCTGTATTTTGGAGCATGTGTTGCAAAACATTTGATTTAGATCGGGACTTTAGAGCGGTTTCGTGAATTATTTGACTTAGATTGGGACTTCAAATTAGGTAACGCAAATCATTTGATATAGATTGGGACTTAGGAACGGTTTGACGAATCATTTCATTTAGATTGGAACTTTGTATCACAAATCATTTAATTTAGATTGGAATTTCATGTATCGTGAATCATTTGATTCAGATTGGAACTTGGTGATTCATGAATCATTTGATTCAGTTCTGGATTTTGGAGCAAGTATCGCAAATCATTTGATCCAGATCTGGATTTGGAGCATGTATCACAAATCATTTGATTTAGATCAGAACGGGTTGAACGCATCAAATGATTCACGATACACAATTTGAAGTCCCATTCTAAATCAAATGATTTGACATTCACGCTCCGATTCCTGATCTGAAATGCTGGTTTGCGAATCATTATTCAGATCTGGATTTTGCATGTACCATGAATCATTTGCGTTCAATCAGGAATTTGGAGCGACTTCACAAATCCTTTTTCAGACTTTTTTTCCTTAAACAGTAGAAAACATCAAATCATTAAAGGAACACTCCACTTTTTTTGGAAATAGGCTCATTCTCCAACTCCCCCGAGTTAATAAGTTGAGTTTTACCATTTTGAAATCCATTCAGCCGTTCTGTAACGCCGATACTGTTCTGGCGATATCACTTTTAGCATAGCTTAGCATATATCATTGAATCCTATTAGACCAATAGCATCACGTTCAAAAATGACCAACGAGTTTCCATTTAAAACTTGACTCTTCTGTAGTTATATCGTGTACTAAGACCGGCGGAAATGCAAAGCTTCAATTTCCTTGGCTGATAAGATTAGGAACTACACTTCCATTCTGGCATAATAGTCAAGGAAGTTTGCTGCCGTAATATGGCTGAAGCAGGAGCAGTAATACCACGCAGCACATGTGCAAATGCTAAACTAGCTGGGAACTCATTTCTGATAATATTCCGCCTGCTTCGGCCATATTACGGCAGCAAACTTCCTTGACTATTACGCCGGAATGGAAGTGTAGTTCTATGCTAAGCTATGCTAAAAGTGATATCGCCAGAACAGGAGAACGGCTGAATGGATTTCAAAACGGTAAAAATCAACTTATTAACTCGCGGGGAGTTGGAGAATGAGCCTATTTCTAAAAAAAAAAAGTGGAGTGTTCCTTTAAGGCAGTACAGAAAAGAAAGAAAAAAAGCAAACACAAATACAAATCCCTTAATAAAAATAATCATGGTTTTACTATAGTAAAAGGATAGTATCATTTGTAATTATTTAGTAGTGATACTTTGCATGTGCTTCACTTTATTTTTGCCATTTTTATTAATCTTTTTTAGATTTTGATAAATAAGTGATTGCTTGATAAGTAAGACAGTCCTAGAGTTTTAATTTAAAAGTATCTGTACGAACCCTGTCTGATTTATCGGACATTTTATTCTCTAATATGTCAACAAAATGAAAAGAATTTTGAACCTGTCGTTATTCATTCTTCAGATTGTTGCATAACTGTTTGGTGTGCTCTTTATTTTGTGTCATTGTTGTGCATTGAGTTCATCTTTGTGACGTTTCACATCCACGCTTTATTCACAGATAACTCTCTTGACTGTTCCTAGGAGGAAAAAGAAGTGCATTCGCTACCTTCAAAGAGGACGCTGCGCCAGCCCCCATTCTTCCGATGGAAGTGCTATAGACTCCCCCCCGTCACCTGTCTATCACCCGCCAAACCCCGCCTCTCCCCCACGGTGCCCCTCCTCTAACCCCGCCTCCCCCGCCAGCAGTCCCCTCCCACAGAGCGGCACACGCTCCGCCCACTCGCCCAGACTCTCGCTCGACTTCGGCAGAATTAAAACAGAGGGCGCCGTACGAGACTGACGGCTGGAGCGCTGCGGAGACTGAGCTCACCCTCACACCTTCTTCAAGTTCTCTTCGCTTCAGTTTCCTCGGCAAGAAAAACAAGTTCACGCGGGGCGTCCTCTCATCTTTTAGGAAGTCGTGGCATTAGATTTCCTCGTGGATGAATCTCATGAAGAATTTGGGATTTTTTTGGCTTTTAATGACAAATAAGCATGATGTTTTCATTACCAATAATGCAAAAAAGATCGTTTTTCTTACTGTAGCTTGGAATATATATTGCTAGGCTCAAAATTAACACCTTTACATCACATGAGCAAGAGTACTGTTTTCCTAAATATCAGCACGATTTCAAATGTGATGCTTTTATATTCAACAAAATTCAATAATACACTTTTGACACAGTATTGTCAGTTTATCCCATTTCGCCAACAAAAACAACTCTAAACCAAGCAAACATTTTGATCTGTTGAGTGAACGATTCAATGACGATTCATTCTTGAAAGAATCATTTGAATGTCACTTACTGGAAGTTACTTTCGTATTTAAAAGTATTACATTTTTTCTCATGCATTTTATATTTGTATATTTGAAAACATACACTAGCAGTCAAAAGTTCTTCAACAGTAAGATTATTAATGTTTTTAACCAAGTCTCTGCTGCT
>NW_027395125.1:0-10014 GCF_049309525.1 Garra rufa | reverse complement strand
AACGGGGGTGCTACAGTGATCAAAAGTACACCTAAACCGTTAGTCGCAGACCGTAAGTTGTAGAGACTTAAAACTTTGAGGGATGGTAGTAATCTCACCACCTACAACGTGACCGAGGCTCACCCCAGTTGGCCTAATGGGGTGTTATAGCGATCAAAAGTATGCCTAAACCGTCAAACGCTGACCGTAAGTCGTAGAGACTTTAAACTTTGAGGGATGGTAGTACACTCACCGCCTACAATGTGATCGAGGCTCGCCCCAATTGACCTAATGAGGCGCTACAGCGATCAAAAGTATGCCTATACCTAGGGCTGTCGCGGTTAAGGAATTTCCCTTGCGGTAATTTTGAGTGGCTCAGTAGCGCGGTATGCGGTATTACCGCCATATATATATATATATATATATATATAATTTTGTGTAGGCTGTTACAATATAAGGTCATATTCAGAAATCAATAAACAGAAACCAAATCGCGTTGATACATGAAGTGAAGTAAACAGTACTTACATAGAAACCTAGCCAGAAAGAAATGCTAATTTTGAAGAAAAATGTCAGACATATTTAGAGGCTTTGCATCTGAAATCTTCGTATATATAACAGTTAGCGCGCACCCTCGAGTCTGACTGGACAAGAGACTTTCTGTCAGGATTTCACCTGCGTGTTTTAGGCGAGCTGTCAGTCAGTGCAGTTTCATTTTTACGCCACAAGATGGAGGCAAGAGACTATCTTTGAGTAAGTCTTTAAACCGTTCATTCAACTACACCTTCAAAGACGCTTATTTATTCAAAGAGAGACGTAATGAAACACGAAGTTTAAATCATTTTAACTTTAATCCCCACTTTTAAAGGCTCAGCTGACCAGCAGAGCATCGATGTTAAGACAGAGATTTCACTTTCGTTGGACATGACAAGCTAGTTTCACATACATGCCTGACTCGGTCTGAAAGACAGACGCAGGTAATCGCACAAGCTCAGTCGATCTCTCTCATTCGCTGTATGTTTAGGCTTGTTAAATGCATATCTACTGAGCCTCATAATAAACACATTATGTTATCATTACTAACTTATTACTAATTTAATATTCAGCACACAGGCATTAAGTGAGAAGGGCAAATCCTTAGGAAAAAAGAAAACAGGCAAATATCGCGGTTGCTGCGGTTGTTACATTCCTCTGCGGTTATGCACGTCAATAGCGCGGTATTGCGATATTGCGGTTATCGCGACAGCCCTACCTATACCATCAGTCGCCAACCGTAAGTTATAGAGACTTGACACTTTGAGGGATGGCAGTACTCTCACCGTCAACAACGTGACCGAGGCTCACCCTAATTGGCCTAATGGGGGCACTACAGTGATCAAAAGTACGCCTAAACCGTCAGTCACAGACTGTAAGTCGTAGAGACTTGAAACTTTGAGAGATGGTAGTACTCTCACCGCCTACAACGTGACCGAGGCTCACCCCAATTGGCCTAACGGGGGCGCTACAGTGATTAAAAGTACACCTAAACCATCAGTCACAGACCGTAAGTCATAGAGACTTGAAACTTTGATGGATGGTAGTACTCTCACCGTCTACAACGTGACCGAGGCTCACCCTAATTGGCCTAATGGGGGCACTACAGTGATCAAAAGTACGCCTAAACCGTCAGTCACAGACTGTAAGTCGTAGAGACTTTAAACTTTGAGGGATGGTAGTACACTCACCGCCTACAATGTGATCGAGGCTCGCCCCAATTGGCCTAATGAGGCGCTACAGCGATCAAAAGTATGCCTATACCATCAGTCGCCAACTGTAAGTTATAGAGACTTGACACTTTGAGGGATGGCAGTACTCTCACCATCAACAACGTGACCGAGGCTCACCCTAATTGGCCTACCCTGGTGAAAAAAACAGCTAAAACCAGCCTAGGCTGGTTGGCTGGTTTTAGCTGGTCAACCAGCCTGGTTTTAGCTGGTCATAGCTAGTCGCCAGGCTGGTTTTAGAGGGGTTTTGGCCATTTTTCCAGCCTGGCCAGGCTGGTCAGGCTGGTCTTAGCTGGTCAGGCTGGAAAACCACCAGCTAAAACCAGCCTGACCAGCCTGGCCAGGCTGGGAGACCAGCTAAAACCAGCTACTTCCAGCTTAAACCAGCTTAAACCAGCTAATACCAGCCAACCAGCCTAGGCTGGTTTTAGCTGGTTTTTTCAGCAGGGTAATGGGGGCACTACAGTGATCAAAAGTACGCCAAACCGTCAGTCACAGACTGTAAGTCTTAGAGACTTGAAACTTTGAGGGATGGTAGTACTCTCACCACCTACAACGTGACCGAGGCTCACCCCAATTGGCCTAACGGGGGCGCTACAGTGATTAAAAGTACGCCTAAACCGGCGTTTTTTTTTTTTGCTCAATCTGGAAAAAAACAATTCTCTGGACCCTCTAGGTCAATAATTATCAAAAAAAAAAAAAAAAAAAAGGTTAAAATTGACCCTTTGGGAGGCTATAACAGGATTGTTTTGAAAAGGCGTCCAGGGGTATAAAACTTCACAAAACCTGGTGAACACATGAGACAAGTTATTCTAAACAATCATACAAAGTTTTAAGGAGATCGGACCACAGCTGGCACTATAAAAGTTAAAAAGGACTCAAAAACACTGTATTATATGGTAAATGAATTAGATTTGCCGAAATGCTTTTTTAATAATTAATTTAGGTGGGTACATCCTTGCATAAATAATATGTAATGTCTTTTTCCTTTTATGCTTAATGCCTTAAGTACTGCTTGCAGCTATATTTAGAAATAATTATTGTCATATTAACAACAATAGATGATTATTATTAAAGGGATAGTTCACCCAGAAATGAAAACTCTGTCATTAATTACTCACCCATCATTTTTTTTTCCAAACCTGTAAGATCCTTTGTTCATCTTTTGGAACACATATTAAGATATTTTTTAATGAAATCAAAGAGCTTTCTGACCCTGCATAGACAGCAATGCAACAACCACGTTCAAGGCCTAGAAAGCTAGTAAGGACATTGTTAATTCAACCTTAATTAAACTCTTCATATGAGACTGCTGTGTGCTAAATGTGTTTCTATATGCATTACAGAAATGCTTGTCTCTTTTTATTGGCTTACTTTGTTAGATTAGGAGTTAGCTAGCTTTGCTGTCCTCCTTTTCAGTTGTGCATGTGATTAAGGCAGGCTTTACACAGATGCTGACCTTTCAGTAGTAAATGTAAATGGATTCCATTGAGCAAAGTCAGAGAGGAGGGAGAGAGAGAGAGCTTTTTAATTAGTGTCTGTACACCTTTAGTTCATTCATACCTCTGAGAAATACATTTTATATTCTTAAGCCATGTTTACAGCTACATTTTTGTGTGAGCAAGGTTAAAGGGGAGGGCACACTGGATTTTCTGTTGCATTTACCTTTATTCATATGGACATGAAAGCATAAATGCAAGCATATGCATCACAAATTAAAAATGAATCATTTAACCGTATCCACCTTATTTTTCCTGTAAGAGTGGACATTTGTACATTTTATGCCTCTGGCTTCCTGTGTCATCCACGTCTGACTATTTTTAGCTGTACAAAACAGCTAGTTTTGCAGCTTGATATTGCAAAGTTTTACCGTTTACTGCATGCCTACTGTATCACAATTTTCTAAGTTGAAAACTTTTTGAATTTGAAGATCAGGGTAAATGTAACTTATTTTGTCTTCTGGGAAACATGTAAGAATCTTCTGTAGCCTCTGAAGGGCAGTACTAAATGCAAAAAAAAAAAAAAAAATGATATTTAGGCAAAATAAGAAAAATGTACACATTTTCATTCTGTTCAAAAGTTTTCACCCCCGGCTCTTAATGCATGGTTTTTCTTTGTAGAGCATTAGTGAGCATTTGAACCTATTGTAATAGTTGCATATGAGTCCCTCAGTTGTCCTCAGTGTGAAAAGATGGATATCAAAATCATTCAGTCATTGTTAGAAAGGGTTCAAATACACAAAAATGCTTGAAAAGCAAAGAAGTAAACATCTTTTATGTAAAATAACGTACGCAGATCAGTACTAAATAAACAATAACATTGCATTTTGTATAATTTTTCTTTCTTATTTTGGTAAAATAATTAACATTTTGCACATTTCTGAAAGGGGGATGTAAACTTATGACCTCAACTGTATTTTGGATTCATTTTAAGCAAGAAATATATAGTAACTGTTAAGCAATAGTTGAGTTAAATAAAACTACCCAGAAGGCTGTGTTAAACATTTAACCCATTGCTGAATTTGTCCATATTTCACCCAGCACTGGGATGTTTTAAACCATTTTTAAGAGTGTAAAAATGTCAAATCATGGTTGAAAGGTCTTTTTTCTGTGAAATCTTGACTGATTTTTAAAGTAAACTTAAGAATTACTTTTATATTGCTCACAATATTTCAAGATAAACAGTTACTAGACTGAAACAACTTAGGATTACTTAATTATCTATGCATCATTATTTAAAAAAAAAATAATTTTAAAATGTGACTTTCAGATATGATACATCATGTTTTTCATCACCGTATTACATTTCATTATATTTTTTTGCCCCCATAATAAAAAATACACAGATTTCATCATAAAACTAAGCATATTGACTGTATTGAGAGTGACAACTGATATTTATATGCATTTTATGCAAGTAGGCTGCTATACTGTTTACATTTTATGGCCATTTAAATATCAGCAGCTGCATCAAATTGCACATTTTCACTCAGTTTTGCCTCTGAATAAAATGAAGGCGTTTTTTCACCCTTGTCCTATATCAAACTATATGACCCCTATCAACTGTGATACTCAAGAAAAATCCAATTCCAAATAAATCGCATTTTACTGAAGTATGTAATATTTAATATGAAAATTCAATAAGCACTGCCATAACAACCATTCAGAAGACCTTAACAACTACATAGCAATAAAACTGTAAATATCCAAAAATGCACTTATAATTAATCATATCATGTTACCTGAAGTCATTACAGAATCTAAGATAATTTTAGACTTGCTTAAAATAAAGTGTGACCACCCCTGAAGTTTCAATTCCCAGCCAATCAGTCCTCAAGACCCGAGATCTATTTTTTGTTTCTCTCGTTCTCCCTCTTTCTCTTCCACCTCCTCTCTTCTCCTCTTTTTCCTCTTTCTCTCTGTTCTCCTATGGGCTTCTGCAAACACAGGCACAGGATGCTGTATGCTAATTTCAGATTTAATGATTAATTAGTTGCTGGCCTGCTTTTCTGCGAGGACGGCCACAGATAAAAACCCTTACTTTGTTTTCGGAGCGCGAATGGTGTTTGCATGGAATCATACATGCGAAATGAGCTTCTCTCACACGGAAAACGAGAGAAACGCTGAAATTTGGATGTCCCATGAGCATACACAAAACTCTGATGAAGGCGGTGTGACTGTGTGTGTGCTGCAGTTATTATGTAAGCAGCTCAAATGGCCCTGGCATCTCTTAGAGAATGAGCGTGAAGTGCAGTTGTCCTCTTAAAGCCTGTGACATAGTCAAGCACTCTTCTGAGAGCGTTTGGAGTATGTGCTATCGCCCGCCTCCCATTCCCATCACATCTGCCCTGCTAACTAGCGCACATCAAAACAGAAAAGCCAGTCAACCACAGCCAAACCCGCTACCGGAATGTCCCAGAAGATGACATTTGACAAGGATGAGGGTTAAATTGGTTAGTGGGCTGGAGAGAAAAGTTCTTAGAATGGTTCACAATACTATGGAAGCCCATTTCTGCCACAGAATAAAAATAAAAAATAAAATAAAAAAAGAGAATTCAGACTTTTCCCCCTCACAGTTCTGTTTCTTTAAATTCTGAGAAAAAAATATAAATTGTGAAAACACTTTTTGCGAAAAACCGTCTGAATGTGAGATTAAAAATTAAAAGTCAAAACTACCTTTTTAAAATTCTAACAAAAGGCTTAATTGTGAGATGTAAACTACAATATATATATAAACTCACAATTGACTCACAAATTCTGAATTCTGAAAAAAAAAAAAAAAAAAAAATTCCAGAATTGTGAAGTTTGAATGTGAGATAAAAAGTCACAACTACCTTTAAAAAAAAAACGACGTAATCGTACAATTCTGGGGGAAAAAATCTAATTTCAAAAATGTAAACTCAGAATTCTGAAAAAAAAAAAACATATTTGTGAGATTCAAAATTAGAAAAAAAAAAAAGAATTAGAACTCAGAATTAGAAAAAAAATGGGATGTAAATGCAAAATTCTGAGAAAAAAAGTTAGAATTGTGAGATATCAACTTGAAATTTGCGATTTCTTTTTCAGAATTACAAAAAGTCTGAATGTAAGATAAAAAGTTAAAGAGTTACAACTACCATTTTAACCTTTTTATTCCATAGTGAACAAAAACAGAAAAAATGAAAATGTAAGGTAAAAACTCTAAATTCTAAAAATAAATAAATAAATAAATAATTTGCCAGATGTAATCTCAGAAAACTGGAGAAAATAAAAAAACGGACCCCCCCCCCCCCCCCCCCTAAATTTATGGATGTAAACTTACAATGCTGAAAACAACAACAACAACAACAACAACAACAAAACATATTTGCGAGATGTAAACCAGGAATTAGAAAAAAAAATGAGATGTTTTTTTCAGAATTGCGAAAAACAAAGTCTAAATGTAAGACAAAAAAGTGAAAGAGTCACAACTACCTTTTTAATTTTTTTATTCCATAGTGACAAAAAATAGGAAAAATTTAAATCTAAGGTAAAAACTCAACATTTTAAAAATAAATAAATAAACTGCAATATGTAATCTCAGAATTCTGGGGAAAAAAACTGAAAAAAAAAAACGAACTAAATTTACAGATTTAAACTCACAATTCTGAAAAATAGCAAAAAAAAAAAAAAAAAAAAAAAACTAAACAACAACAAAAATATATTTGTGAGATGTAAACTAAGAATTTAAAAAAAATATGAGATGTAAAAAATGAAAAATCTCAGAATTGAGAGACAATAGTTAGAATCCGCAATCCAAAGTTTTTATCTCGCAATTCTGAATTTTTTGTCTCACAGTTGGGAGAAACAGTTTGAATTGTACGATAAAATGTCACAATTGCCTACTGTGTGAAAAAAGTCTAAAACACATACTGTACAATCCTTGTTCATTTTAACAAACTACCAGTAACCCCACCATAGCCCTCAAATCTAATTAATACGTGAATGCAATATAAAAAAATATGCAGAAATAATTTTGGTTCATATAGATGGGATATATTAACAAAATTCAAAATGCAAATAAAAAACTGTATATACTGTGACGGTCCATATCACAATGTTTTAGAAATTCAACTCCAGAATGTTTTGTTAAATTATATAACCATGCAGTAAAGTCTATTTTAAATGATCTAATGACTTAAATGCTTTAAAAATGTATCCAAAAAGGTTTGATTATTTATAACAGATGAATGATAAGTCTGGCATCGGTGCATGAGCAGATGCTACATAACACTTGGGTTAAAAACAAGATTTAAAACCATAATAAATTTTAAATATGATAGGATGAGCCATTTAAGGCTGTTGTAAAATAACCAGTCCGACATGGCAATAATGCATACGGCAGATGTGAGTGGCATGGCACGATACATCACAATGAAGAAAGATGGTCACCCACAATGTTATTAATGAAGCAAGAATTAATAGCTGCTGTGTTATGATTCGAAATCCCAGAAAGGTCAAGAGATATGCTCAGGCAAGGTTTGGGCTTGGTAAGATTTTTTAATGTTTTGAAAGAAGTCTCTTGTGCTGCTTATTTGATCAATATTCAGTTAAACAGTAAAATGTTTGCAATTTAAAAGAACAGGTTTCTATATTAATATATTTTAAGAATGTAATTTATTTCTGTGATTTCAGTCTTCATTGTCTCATGATCCTTCAGAAATCTTTCTAATTCTAAACATTTAAACACTGAAATCTATAACTTTTGTAACATTTTAAATGTATTTATTGACACTTTTGATATATTTAATTTGTCCTTGCAGAATAAAAATATAAATTTCTGAAAAAAAAAAAAGTACTGACCTCAAACATTTAAACAGCGGTGTATGTATCAATCGTGCTCAAAGGCCAGATTTCTTTTCTGGGAGAGAGACATTGTGAGCCAATAAAAATCAAGAGAGCTGGTGCACAGAAAACAAGACAACTGAGATATGGACCATATTTTAGCTCTGTTCATTTTACTATGGAATGTTTTACTGGTTTTATTGTTATGAAGAAAATAACATTGTAGCTGTGTGCAGTGATCCGGCAGCATCCAATCAGCAATATTTTAACAAGTCTTAAATCATTCCCTCCCTCCATGTCCTCTTTAAACTTCTCAGGACCGAGGAGATCTATAACGTCTGGAGAAAACAGGTTGGTTAGCATTTTTAACATTCAGTGTAGTCGCTCACTTTTTTTTTTTTTTTTTTAATTGTAATTTGACAAAATTTGAATCTGCAGAAAATTACATGATGATGATGGCCACTATTTTGATTTAAATAATCAAAGAATCCTAAAAAAAGACATGGTTTCCACAAACAATTAAGCAGCATAACTGTTTTCAACATTGGTAATAAATCAGCACATTAGAATGATTTCTGATGGATCATGTGACACTGAAGATTGGAGTAATGATGCTGAAAATTCAGCTTTGAATCACAGATATACAGCATGTCACAAAAGTGAGTACACCCCTCACATTTCAGCAACCATTTTAGTATATCTTCTCAAGGGACAATACTATAGAAATTAAACTTGGATATATTTTAGAGTAGTCAATGTGCAGCTTGTATAGCAGTAAAAATTACTCAACATACAGCCATTATTGTCAAAATAGCTGGCAGCAAAAGTGAGTACACCCTAAGTGAACTTGTCCAAAGTGTCAATATATTGTGTTTTAGCACTATTGTTATCTGGCACTGCCTTAATCATCCTGGGCATGGAATTGACCAGAGCTGCACAGGTTGTTGCTAAAATCCTCTTCCACTCCTCTATAATGGCATCACGGGGCTGCTGGACGTTAGACACATGTTGCTTCTCCACCTTATGATGAAGATGCCCCACAGGTGCTTAATAGGGTTCAGGTCTGGAGACATACTTGCTCACCTTCAGCTTCCTCAGCAAGGCAGTTGTCATCTTGGTGGTGTGTTTGGGATCATTATCATGTAGGAAAACTGCCATTCGGTCTAGTTTCTGGAGGGAAGGCATCATGTTCTGCTTCAGAATGTACAGTACATAATAGAATCCATGTTTTTGCTCAATGAACTGCAGCTCCCCAGTACCAGCAGCACTCATGCAGCCCCAGACCATGATGCTATCACCACAATGTTTGACTGTAGGCAAGACACAATTTTCTTGGTACTCCTCACATGCTGGACACCATCTGAGCCAAACAAGTTTCTCTTATAGTCTCATCAGACCACAGGACATGGTCCCAGTAATTCATGCTCTTGGACAGGTTGTCTTCAGCAAACTGTTTGCGGGATTTCTTGTGAGCCAGCTTCAGATGAGGCTTTCTTCTGGGGCGACGCCTATGCAAACCGACTTGTTGCAGTGTGTGGCATATGGTCTGAGCACTGACAAGCTGACCTTCTGCAACCTTTAAAGCAATACTGGCAGCACTCATGCATCTGTTTTTTGAAGCCAGGTTCTGCACCTGACGCACAGAACGAGTGCTCAACTTCGCTGATCAACCCTTGCAAGGCCTGTTCCGAATGGAACCCATCTTGGAAAACCTCTTTGACCCTGACCACTGTAGTGTGACTCGGTTTCAGGGTGTTACTGAACCTCTAATAGCCTTGGCCATCTTTTTGGAGAGCAACAATTCTAATTCTCAAATCCTCAGAGAGTTCTTTGCCATAACATGTCATGTTAAACATCCAGTGGTCAGTATGAGAGAATACTTAAAGCACATAATTTTAACTGCTCTAATAAAAGATACACAACTTCGTATGGTCCTGCCAAACAGACAAAAACATTAACAGGATGAACAG
>NW_027395124.1:0-10019 GCF_049309525.1 Garra rufa | reverse complement strand
GGCGTTTTAGTGATGACAAATCCAGATGCCTCTGATTGACCATTGCATTCATAAAATTAACAGCAAAGTGTGTGATTGGTTATTATGTGCAACATAACGATTTAAAGTGGCAAGTGGGAGTGACTGTGTTACTGTTGTTTTTTGTTTGTTTTAGTTCCCTACCGATATTAAATTCACCTGATCCCAGTGCAACACAGATGTCAATTCACTGGAGAGATGGAATAAATCTACAACATCAGAGGTGAGGTCAAAGTCTATAGAATACCCAAGACATGTCACTCTTATAGTTTTGAATGGGGAAAAAGGCAACGCTCATTATGGTTGCGAAGCCCCACCTTCTTAATGAAAGAGCCAATCCTTGATTAGTAAAGTCAGAGCATCATTGCAGCTGCCATCAGAAGTCTCGGTTGCTATAGAAACAATCAGCGCTCTAAGATGTGCGCTCAGTACTGCGTATGCGCACTGGCTGATCTAGCCTGCAAAATGTATATTTTAGCGCTATTGGAGCACAAGAAACCATATTTATAGGGCTGGACAATATATCGAACGATATTGTGAGGCGCGTTTAGTCAATGAAGCCGGTACTTTGATTAGTAGTAATCTCCATCACGTGCGTTCCACTCAGTTAATACACAGAGACGTAAATCTCTGACAAGCTCAATATTGCAGTCGATATTAAGCTCGATATGGCGTAGCTTGTCAGAGATTTACATCTCTGTGTAACGCGCCTCACAATATCGTTCGATATATTGTCCAGCCCTACATATTTATGAGGCAGTTCTTGTCAGATTGCATTGGTTATTTCAAATATGAAATTGAATGGCAAGCTTGGTGACCAGTTTTGGAGAATTTGATGT
The DNA here is from genome assembly GCF_049309525.1 of Garra rufa. Taxonomy (NCBI): domain Eukaryota; kingdom Metazoa; phylum Chordata; class Actinopteri; order Cypriniformes; family Cyprinidae; genus Garra; species Garra rufa. Next base: position 9,162 of record NW_027395124.1, on the reverse strand, counting down.
TTCGCCATTCAAATAGGAGCTTCACTTGCATGGCCGAGAGATGCTTTAAAGATGGCTGCTGAGTAGAATCACTTGCCTTAAAGGGACTTTGGTGAGGTTTAATTCTGATCACCTGTTAATTTTCATTCATGCTAAAAGGTGCAATTCCTGTGCTTCTCAAGTCAACCAGGGTGAACAGGGTGGTCTGATGACTCACAATGTCGATCACAATGAACAAAAATGAATAAAGATGATTTGCCACTCTTGTAGAGCTTGTAGTTGTAGGGTTTCAGCAATAGCAGGTCATCTCCAGTTTACTTCAACAAGATGCTAATCTCTCACATGATCCATAAAAACGGAGAAATAAAAAATGTAAATAAATAGCTATTCAATTGAGTATTGTATTTTCTTTAAGGGAATCATAACTATTTTTAGCAATGTGTTTAAATCCAGTGTCTAATTAAATTAGCCAATAGCGTTGATGTTACAAGAAATTACAAAAGACCAAATGTACAATACTAAAATGGTCAATATGTCAAATGATATGTTAGTATTATGAAAGAAAAAGTTTCAAGTCTACACTCAACTATAGCCTTCATAGGCTATAGACACTGTATTTTTTATTATTTGCTTATTATTTGCTTTTACAGAGATGATTCACAAACTCCTGATCAAGACACTGAACAAAGATTAAAATCTAACATGAGAATGAAGCATCTCTATATTTTTGAAGGACTAGCAAAGCAGGGAAACCCAACACTCCTGAATGAGATATACACAGAGCTATGTATCATAGATGGTGGGAATGGAGAGATTAACAATGAACATGAAGTTAAAAGGATAGAAAAAACATTAAAAAGTTCTGCAGGAGTAACTCTACCAGTTAAATGCAATGACATCTTTAGAGCTTTACCTGGGGAAGACAAAGCCATCAGAACTGTCCTGACAAAGGGAGTCGCTGGCATTGGGAAAACAGTCTCTGTGCAGAAGTTTATCCTGGACTGGGCTGAAGGGAAGGAGAATCAGGACGTCCAGCTCATATTTCCACTTCCTTTCAGAGAGCTCAATCTGATGAAGGACAAAACGCTCAGCCTTTCAGATCTTCTTCATGTCTTTTTCCCTGAAACTAAAGAAATGGAACTATCCAGTGATGAATATAAAGTGTTGTTCATCTTCGATGGTCTAGACGAGTGTCGTCTGTCTCTAGATTTTCAGAGCGATGTGAGGTTGTGTGATGTGACTGAATCAGCCTCAGTGGACAGGCTCCTGATGAACCTCATTGCAGGGAATCTGCTTCCCTCTGCTCTCATCTGGATCACCTCCAGACCAGCAGCAGCTGATCTCGTCCCCTCTGAGTGTGTCCATCGAGTGACAGAGGTGCGAGGCTTCAATGAGCCACAGAAGGAGGAATACTTCAGGAAGAGAATCAGAGATCAAGGTCTGGCCAATACAATCATCTCACACCTGAAGTCATCAAGGAGTCTCTTTATCATGTGCCACATCCCAGTGTTCTGCTGGATCTCAGCCACTGTTCTAGAGAAGATGTTGAGTCAAGCAGAGAGTGGAGAGATTCCCAAGACTCTCACTCAAATGTACACACACTTCCTTATTGCACAGTTTAGCATCAAAGACACAAAGTATACTGAGAAGGAGGACAAAGATATGGAGATGATCTTCAAATTAGGGAAACTGGCATACATGCAAATGGAAAAGGGAAACCTGATCTTCTACGAGGAAGATCTGAGAGAGTGTAGCATTGATGTGACAGAAGCATCAGTGTACTCTGGATTGTGCACTCAGATCTTCAGGGAGGAGTTTGGCTGGTATCAGGGGAAGGTCTTCTGCTTCGTTCATCTCAGTGTTCAGGAACATCTGGCGGCTCTATATGTGATTCTGTCTTTCCACAACAGCAGTAAAAATGTACTTGTTCAAGGCGAAGCAACGGAATCGGAGATGAATGTGACATTGCCAGTTGTGCGCAAATGTGCAGTTGATAAAGCTTTAGACAGTAAGAATGGACATCTCGATCTCTTTCTTCGTTTTGTCATGGGACTTTCGGTGGAGTCAAATCAGGCCCTTCTAGAAAGGTTTTTGAAGAGAAGAGTAATCATCACCCAGGACAGCTCAGAAACGGTTGAGTATCTTAAGGAAATGATAAACAACAATTGTCCAGAAAAAAGTATACTTATGTTCCACTGTCTAAACGAACTTAATGATCATTCTCTAAGTGATGAGATCCAAAAGTACATAACCTCAGGAAAAGTTAGCAAAGACATCCCATCCCAAGAACTTGGCTTGGCTCTTTTGTTCATTTTAATGACATCAAATGAAAACTTTGATGAGTTTGAACTACATAAATACGGTAGATCAGAAGCAGTCCTTAGCTGGCTATATCCTGTGATCAGGCTGTCTACAAAAGCTTGGTAAGTGTTTTTTGTGATTTTTTTTTTTTAATGTGACCCTTGGCCACAAAACTAGCCATAAGGGTCTTTTTTTTCTAATGGGATTTAAACATCATCTGAAAGTGGCATAAATAAGCTTGTCATTGATGTATGGTTTGTTAGGACAAGATACAATTTGAAAATCTGGAATCTGAGGGTGCAAAAATAAAAAAAAGTGATATATTTATGGTAGGAAATTGACAAAATATCTTAATGTAGCATGATCTTTACTTAATATTCTAATGATTTTTGGCATTAAAGAAAAAAAAAACTATAATTTTGATCCCTACGCAGTGTATTTTTGGCTATTGCTACAAATATACCCGTGCTACTTAAGACTGGTTTTGTGGTCTAAGGTCACAAATGTGAATGCAAAAATGTTAATAGGTAATAACAAAAAACCTTACTCTTCCAGGATGTGTAACTGTAATATCACAGAAATTGGATGTACAGTATAACGATGTCTGCATTTCTGTCTTCACATTCCAATGTGAGAGAGCTAGATCTGAGCCACAACAACCTGCAAGATACAGGAGTAGAAATACTCTGTGCTGGAAAAAAGGAATCAAACCGAGCAAACCAATTGTATGCTTCTATGGAGTAAAGTTAAATATTAAATATTATAAACTCGCTGTTTACATATGAAGACATTTATTGAATTGTTTCTGTCATTTCAGGATTCAAGAATGGTTCAACAGTAGGCCGGATAATCCATACAATCAGCGTTTATATGACGATTTTATGTGTTTCACTGGTGGACTACAGGACATTGATTGTAGACTGGAATCTCTGAAGTAAGTTCTTTGAACTTAAAATAGAAGAGACTTGTGAGGGGAACATATTATCCCCCTTTTTTACAAGATGTAAATTTGTACCTACAATAAACAGGTCTGATGTGTTTGCTAGCATCACCGAACAAACAGAGCAGCACATAATAATCTCACCAGCATGGTTTTGTTCAGTTAAAATAATTCAATAAAGTATGCACACAAATGCGGCTAAAATGTAAGCACTATAACAAAATGACATGCCCAAAGCAGTCCAGAATAAAATTATTTGTGCAGATATAAACATGTTACCTGTGCTGGCAAATCACATTCGGAATCACATTTTCAAAAATTAGTCATTTATTTTATTTTAATTCTCCATTAAAATACTTTCAAAATGAAATGACTTGTTTCAAGCATAGCTGAAAGCAAGCAAAATCACAAAGCATCACTGCATATTTTCCTTCAGTTCTTCTCCTAATAATGATTACTATATTAAATAACAATATTGATCTTTTTTAGTAGTTTAATCAAGAGCAGCAAGTACTTCCATCCTTTCTTTTAATGTTTGATTGACATTGAGACAGATCTATATTAAGTCCTACTGTAATGCTTGGATCTAATATAATGTTACACATCTGATTTTTCACCAACCATTAAAGGCACACTCCACTTTTTTTTAGAAATAGGCTCATTCTCCAACTCCCATCGAGTTAATAAGTTGAGTTTTATTGTTTTGAAATCCATTCAACCGTTCTCCTGTTCTGGCGATATCACTTTTAGCATAGCTTAGCATAGATCATTGAATCCTATTAGACCAATAGCATCGCGTTCAAAATGACTAAGGAGTTTCAATATTTGTCCAATTTAATACTTCTGTAGTTATATCGTGTACTAATACTGGCAAAAAATTTAAAGCTGCGATTTTGACTGAAATTAGTTCCCAGCTAGTTTAGCATTTGCACATGTGATGTGTGATATTACTGCGCCTGATGTGTCTATATCACGGCAGCAAACTTTCTTGACTATTTCGCTGAAATGGGAGTGTAGTTCCTAATCTTATTGGCCTAGAAAATCACAGCTTTACATTTTCCGCCAGTATTAGTACATGATATAACTACAGAAGAGTCACGTTTTAAATAGGACTTGTTGGTCATTTTTGAACGCGATGCTATTGGTCTAATAGGATTCAATGATCTATGCTAAACTATGCTAAAAGTGATATTACCAGAAAAGGAGAACGGCTAAATGGATTTCAAAACGATAAAACTCAACTTATTAACTCGGGGGGAGTTGGAGAATAAGCCCATTTCCAAAAAAGTGGACTGTTCCTTTAACTAAACGTTCATGTAAGACATAACAGGTTATGTTTGTGTAAAACTTACCAAGACATATTTAGCAATAATGTACTTTATTGGAAGATTGCACATTATCTGAGAGTCGCATCTTTTGTAGGCACTTTGCAGATGTCTGTGAATGCGATCATTTTGTTTTCGTCATCATATTTTACCAGTTTCATTGAAAATTCAAAGCTGGAATTCTGCACTTTGCAACAATAGACCTACAACTTGTGGTGAGAGGCTGCAGTCGCCCTAAAGTAATTACTATTTGGAGCATTGGGATCACTAGAAGAGGGCTTAATAAACTATTTTTTGGGAAAACCTAAATTTTTTTCACTTCTTTTGCCTGTAGCTAAAAATTAGATTGTGCACATTCTAACTAATTTTCCCAGCACGGGTCACATATTTTGGTAGATATTGAGGTGCATTACTTGAAAAGTAGAAGTAATCCACTGCATCCTCAGTGTCTCAGATGTTGGGAGAAAATTAAGACTCTTATGTTCAGTCTTAGATCCACACAGAACATCGATATTGCTTACAAGACATTGTTGATGTTACAGCTCCTCAAAACTGCTAAGGGTGGAAACTATGGACTTTTAGACTTTTAGTCTTCATAGTTTAGTCTCTGACTAGAGAGAATCAAAACTGTATGCCTAATGAAACTGATTTGGCTTAATGAGGATTAAAAATGGTGGTGGATTTTTATCACTGTAGGGTGGTTGTGTTCACACACTGCTAACACACATTAATGTCCAAGTGGATTTTGCACAATAGGTGCCCTTTAATTGAGCCCTTGCCACACAAATAGTGTTACATGCATATTTGTTGTTAGATTAAGAACCATATTCTCTTGTCTTCAGTCTAAAGAACTGCGGAATAACTGAAGCAGGCTGTGTTTCCCTGAGCTCTGCTCTGAGTTCAAACCCTTCACATCTGAAAGTGCTGGATCTGAGCTGGAATAACATTGGAGACTCTGGAGTGACAAGTCTCTGTGCTTCTCTGGACAAACGTCATTGTGCATTGGAAAAACTCAAGTACGTTAGAGCATAAGTGTCATGATCTGGGCTGTGGGTCTCCCCTCAGCCTCCTGAGGTCGCTGAGGTTGGCGGGTAGATCCAGGGCGTAGATCTCCTTCTGGACGCGGTCACCGCCGCGTCCGGAACAGAGAGCGCGGCCACCGCCTCGTGCGGAACAGAGAGAGCGGTCACCGCCGCGTCCGGAGCAGAGAGAGCGGTCACCGCCGCGTCCGGAACAGAGAGCGCGGTCACCGCCGCGTGCGGAACAGAGAGAGCGGTCACCGCCGCGTCCGGAGCAGAGAGAGCGGTCACCGCCGCGTCCGGAACAGAGAGCGCGGTCACCGCCGCGTCCGGAACAGAGAGCGCGGTCACCGCCGCGTCCGGAACAGAGAGCGCGGTCACCGCCGCGTCCGGAACAGAGAGCGCGGTCACCGCCGCGTCCGGAACAGAGGGAGTGGTCACTTCCGCCTTCCCACGGAAGAGCCACTCCACCCCCACTGCAAAGCGGGAACGCCGTCGCGCCGACTCGGCCCTACAGGCCTCCATCTCGGCCAGTTGAAGGTGAATGACCTCCTCGAACCGAGCGGTCGCCGCCTCAAACGCCGCCGCCTCCTCAGAAGAAAAAAAAATATTCCTCCCCGCTGGACCCATCGTTGCTGGCTGCATTCTGTCTCCTGTACTGTCTACCGTATGGTTTGTTCCTGTCTCTGTTTCAAGTTTTATGTTAATCCTGCTCCTGCCCAGATCCAGTCGTGTGTGCCGTGTTGGCCTTTTGGTTTTGTTTTGTTCTGTTCTGTTTATTTGTGTTTATTGTTATTAAATATACTCCTTGCATTTTGGACCCAGATCTCCTTACTACAACGTGACAATAAGCACATATACTGAATAATATAAAATGATTTGAAGTTAATAATGATTAAAGAGCCTTTAATTGTTTCATCAACAGGTTAAATAACTGTAATATAACACACAAAAGTTGTGCAGCACTTGCTGCAATACTAGATTCAAACTTGAAAGAACTCTCTCTAAGCAAGAATGAACTCCAGGACTCTGGTGTGAAGCTGCTCTCTGTTGGACTCCATCATCCTCTCTGTAAACTGGAGACCATGAGGCAAGATGATTCTGAATAACAATGAATTCACCATTAAACAACATTACTCTATGCATCATTTGGGATTGGTTTATAAGGGTTACCGCTGAACAATCAATGCTTTCCCCTGTCTAATATTCAGATCAGTGCTCAACAAATACAGCTGACCCAGCTAACAATTTTTGGTTCCCACAACATTTGCTTTTGCAAATTTTGCATTTCTAGAACGTTTGTTTTTAAGGTATGTTTTTGTTTAGCCAGGAAAGTTTTCTTAACATTCCCAGAACATTAGTGTTTGGTTCCCAGAATGTTAATTTATGGGTTTTAGCCAGGAAAGTTTTTTTTTTTTTTTAAATAGAAACAGAACATTAGTTTTTGTTTTTATAACATTATTTTAATGTTCATTTAGCGTTATTATAACGCTTCCCTAACATCTTTACTCCACACACAATTTTTAGAACATTATTCTAATATTCCCCTTACATTATTATAACATTCCCAGAACGTTAGTTTTTGGTTCCCAGAATATTAGTTTTTGGTTTTGTAGAACGTTAGAATAACATTATTCTAACGCTCCCAGTAAGTTAGTTTAGGGTTCACAGAAAGTTCTGGTTTTTAGAATGTTATTCTAATGTTCCCCTAATGTTATCCTAACGTTCCCACAAAGTTCGTTTTTTGGTTCCCAGAATGTTACTTTGTTGAGGTTTGTTTTTTTGTTAGCCAGGAAAGTTTTCTTAACAGAAACAGACTGTTTGATTTTTTTTATAGCATTACTATAATGTTATTTTAATGTTCATTTAGCAATATTGTAAAGCTTCCTTAACCTCTTCACTCCATACACGATCACTCCACTGCACATAAGTAATTATCCAATCACGACCCAGTATAGTATATGTGGTTTGTGTGATTTGTAATGATGCCTAATCAGTATTATAAAAAACATCTTGTTTTTATCTATTGTTTAATTAATAAAAATGATCTGAGCCCATCAACCATCATCCGTAAGATTAAATACGATTAAATCTATCCGTTATGGGGTACCCAGATGTTAAATTTCTTCAGCACAAAAACAAAATGGCTTTAACACACACTGTAAAAAGTTTCCACCAGTTTCAACTTAAAAACTTAAGTTTAGCAGCTGACTTAAAATTTTAAGTTAAATCAACTTAAGTCATTTCAACTCACAAGTTAAATCAACTCATTTTTGTTGTAATTGTTGTAAAATTGTTGTAAAAGTTAAAATGACTTGTAGTTTTAAGCTAATTTAACTTTAAAATGTTAAGGCAGCTGCTGAACTTAGGTTTTTAAGTTGAATCTGGTGAAAACTTTTTACAGTGCAATATATGCTTTATATAATATGATACACACACACACACACACACACACACACACACACACACACACATACACAAATTAAACCATTGTTTTGAAAAAGGCACCATGTTTTCAGAGAGATTCCCATGAAAAACCCTTGAAAGTTTCTACCCTTTACAGCATTGTAGGACAATTAACACATCTATCACTGTATCAAATCAATCAAATACACTGAAGATTGAAGACTGTTTGTCATTTTTTTCGATAGGCTTTCATTTTGCAAATTTAAAGCAGAAGGCTTTGGATCCCTTATTTCAGCTCTGAGGTCAAACTCCCATCTGAGAGAACTGGATGTGGGCAACAACAGACTTGGAGATGATGGAGTGGAGATGCTGTCGGCTGTTCTTCATCTTCCAAACTGTAGACTGAAAACACTGAGGTTAAGATTTACAAATCAGTGGGAATATTTATATCTGATGAAGTTGGAACCGTGTATATTACAATACATTTCTTTCTCAGGTTGGACAAATGTGGAATCACAGAGAAAAGTTGTGCTGCTCTGGCTTCAGCTCTCAGCTCCTCCAGTCTGATAGATCTGGATCTCAGTATTAATGATCTGCAGGACTCAGGTGTGAAGAAGCTCTGTGCCGGACTGGAGGATCCTTGCTGTAAACTAGAGAAGCTGAGGTAAATTATATCTAGTGCAAAACCAGTTCTGAAGCCATCTAAATAAGATTAAGCTGTCAAACTGTAATGTCTGCAAACCCACTCTGCTCCTTTCAGGTTGTCCAACTGTAGTATTACTCATGAAGGTGTGACGGCTCTGACTGAAGCTCTGAAATCAAATCCTTCCCACCTAAAAGAACTTGATCTCCTGGAGAATAATCTGAAAGAGTCAGACTTGAAATTGAAATGATAATACCATTGGGCCTAAGAAGACATCAGCTGTCAGCATCAATGTACATCTGTATTTTTTATCAGCTTATATAAAGATTAATACTGTGACAAATGTATTGCTCATTTTTAGTAAATATAGAGTTCTAAACATACTGCTTGCACTAAACATAATACATTTACAATATACATACTGCACATAAAACTTTATCCATGTCATAGACTATTACTTCATGTTCCTTGAAGATATTTTATAAATTTTCAACTGTAAATATATAAAAACTTAATTTTTGATTAGTAATATGCATTGCTAAGGACTTC
>NW_027395123.1:0-10020 GCF_049309525.1 Garra rufa | reverse complement strand
AAATGTAAAATAAATGAATACATAAAGTAAAAAAAAAATAAAACAAAACAAAAAAAACTCTGGACTGTTAAGTGTTATATCAATGATTTGCAAAGAAAATATTCAACAAAAAATATTTTTACTGTTTGCTAAATACAGAAAATATTTTAAAAATAAATTATTTGAAAGAAAAAATACTGGACTATTACTGTTTGCCAAATATAATAAAATACTTCCAAAAAATATTTGCATTACTATTATGAGTAATACTGTGACACTGCTTACTAGTTACTAGTAAAATATTTGCAATCAAATGCTGTATAAATAAATAAATAAATAATTTATGTATAAATGAATACATAAAGTAAAATAAATAAATTAAAAATGTAAAAATTAAAAAAAAAAAAGTGTATACAATTTGCAAACAAGATATTTGACAAAAATGGTCAATTGATTTTGCAAACAAAATATTTCCAATGTTTGAATTACCATTATAACAAAAAAATGCTTGATTGACAGTGCTTACTAAATATAATTAAAAGGCAACATTTAAAAAAGCTTGACTGTCACTGCAAATATTTTACTATTTTTAAATCAAATTCCAAAAAAAAAAATACAAAAAAAATTTGCAAATGAAATACTTGCCAAAAAAAAGGTGGAATGTTACAGTTATAAAAAAAGATTTGCAAACAAAATATGTCAAAAAAAAAAAAAGAGACGCGACTTACTGTCATCATTTGCTAAATATAGAAAATATATGTAAACAAAATATTCTACCTGAAGCTTGGATGACCCCATTGACTCCACCTCCTACGCCATCCTCTTTGACCTTTAGGGTCAAAAGCTGGTCAGAGGTCATAAGTGCAGATGCAGCAAACTGGGCGCTGACTGAGTCCAACGTCTTGGACACGAGAGACTGAGGACACAGCAGGAGAACGTTACACAAGTCATCACACTTCCAGACACGAGTGACACTTGTGTCTCTCCGTTACACACCTGACTTGAGCCTGTGTCGTTGGCCTGCTGTTGTATCTGCTCCAGCTGCTGTTTCTGCATAAGGGCCAGCTGTTCTTGATGCTGCTGATATTGCTCAGCCGTGAACGCTGGAACACAAAACAGCAATATTAACCATCTGACATACAGAATTTCACAGCATTTCTTGTTCAACAAAGGAGATTTTAGGGTTCTTCCCATTCAAACTAGCTAAGAATAAAACCATGCAAATCAATATATTCTCTCAGTTTTGTCATGATACCAAAATTTTGACTTTAGTATGATACCTGACTAAAATATCTCGATACTACTACTGAACCTATACAATGACAAAAACAGAGAATGACAGGTAAAGTAACTGATAAATAGATGATCCAAACAGAAGTTAGTTATTTTATATATTAAATAAGCATAAAAAAATAAACAAAATCATATAAATCAAATGCCAGTGCCACTACACAGGACTATGGTGAGCAACTGAGCCTACAGGTATGTAAAGATCTTTGCTCAAAGATTATCTTTGTTATTAATAAGAAGAACATAGATGCAAGTAACAAACTAAAAGGACAAATACAAGCAAAGCAAAAGCACAAGTAAAATAAATAGGCCCTTTTATTTCTTTCCAAATTCCAATTTCTTCCGTTTTAATTTTTCTAGATTTTATTTTAATGGTTACAGTAAAACATTGTAATCAAAAATAATGTCTAACTAAAAGAAATCATGAAACTTCCACAATTTAACAGCAATTAAAGTTAAACATTTAAGGCCCTATGAAATATTTTATTATTTTTCTCAAATTATATGAATCGTTCCATTAATTGCCTGGATTCCATACATTTTAATAAATCAAAAGCATGTCTAATTAATTCATGAAAATCAATTAGATTTTATAAAGAATTTATTATATTATTTTTCTCTCTCTCTCAGAAATACTGTGTTGTGTATTTACAACTTTCTGGTAAACAACATTTGGTAAATATTTGTTTCTGGTAATTATTTTTTAAATATTGTTTTAATAATATTTTATTTTAATGGTTACATAAAAATTGTAATAAAAGTAATGTCTAACTAATTGAAATTATAAAAAAATTACACAATTTAACAGCAGTTTAACAAAAATTTAAATTTAATACCCTATGAAATATGTTTTATTATTTTTCTCAAATTCAGCCTTTTTATAAAATTCTATAAATCATTCGATTAATTGTCTTATTAGAGATTAATTAGAATTTATAACGAATTAATTTATTATATTACTTTTATTTTTTATTTTTTTTTTTAGAAATACTGTGCTGTGTATTTACAACTTTCAGGTAAATAAAAGGTAAAATATTTTTTAAATATTGTTTTAATTAATATTTTATTTTTAGTAGTAGCACGGTCATTACATTAAGTAATATTTCTGTCAAGTTAAATCAAACTTTTATTTTGATGGGTTGCTGTCAAGACCTTTGGGTTTCTGTTTGTATATGACATGACTGGTTTTTCTTAAAAGAAATTAAAATGCTAAGGAAGTGACTCTCAGAGCAGTTGTAGAGATTATGTTCCTGAGTTCATGTACTCATATATTGAGGCAGCAGAGGCTGAAAACACCAAGTGTAACGCGAGCTTCAGTATGTGTGTAGTCTGCACCATTTAATAATACAGAGACGCACAAAACATGCAGGATTCATATTTAAAAGGCAAATTCCGTGATATTGCACGTTTTACAGTAAATTCCGTTTTTATGACAAGATTTGGCTGCATTTTCCACTTTACGATTATCATAGGGTTAAAAAAAAAAAACAGAGTTAACAGTGGGTGTTACATATAAGATACAGAAATACTAAGAATGAAATTCTTAAACCAGAATAAACCATTCAAGTCAATATATTCTCTTAATGTAATGCAGACCATTTTGGTTACTGAAATGACAGTTTTACAAAGGTTTTTCATCAAAAAGGACAACAAGTGAGCTGCAACCATGTAGACGATATTAAAATCACTGGAGCGATACACAAATATGAAACAGGAGAATAGACGGCCATCATTTGCAAGTGCTGTTGTCTCGTCGTGATCTGAAAGAGTTTCATTTAATGCTGGACGCACTTAATGAGGTTTTATGAAAAGCTGCAGCTGTGCTTCTGATGAACATTTGCTTCTCCTGGTTTATTGCTTTCCTTTGACAATGACGAGCCAAGTGTCGCAATTGATTTGTCCTCATTTAAATATTTTGTAATATAAAATTAGTCACTGGTCAAGTGTTGGCAGACATTTATAGGCTCTTATGTGGAGTTGGCGAAACAGAGAATCAGTCGCATTTAATTAAATGCAGAAATCAAACGGTTTAACTAATGTTTTGCAAATAGCTTCGTAATTTTTTTGCATCAGTGTGAACGAAACACTCCTAAAACATAGCATTTAATAAATTTAGACTGTTGAACTGCAAACTGTTGGTCTAAGACAGAGGCACCAAACATTTTTACCACAAAAAGACAAAAATCTGTTATAATGTAAAAATACAATAAAATGTAAAAAAACAAACTAAAAACTTAAAATACAAATGTGAAATTAAACTATATAAAAAAAATTAAAGTATTAAATAGAATATATAAATAAAATACAATAAAAATTATTCAATTAAACTAGATGAAAGTTTAACATTAAACTATATATAAAAGATTTAAGTATTTTTTAAAAATAATATAAAATGACAAAAATGTATATAAATTTAATATTTTTAAACTAGAAAAATAATATAAACTATATATAAAATAATTTAGTATTAAAAGGAATATGAAATATTTAAAAATGTAAAAAAATATATATACAAGAAACTAAAAATCGTATTTAATTAAACTAGATACATTTTTTACATTAAACTATATAAAATAAAAAACTCAAAAATGTATGTATTAAAACTGAATATAAAATATGATAAATTAATATAAATATTTTAAAATGCATTGAAAAAACTAAAAGAAAACTATACAAACCCTTTTTTTAAAAAACAAAAACCTTAAATTAAACTAGATCAAAATTTGAAATTAAACTATTTTAACTTAAACTATATAAAATAAAAAAGGTAAAGAGTAAAAAGAACATAAACGATTGAATAAATTATTAAAAACCTTTAAAAATACAATAAATGGTAAAAAAAATAAATTAAAAAAAATAAATAAAGAAATAAAACCAAAAATTATGCAAATGCGTAGTGCCAAATGGAAAAGCCATTATACCGCTTTCACTATACAAATCCAAACTGGCATTTTTGTCCATTGTGCTTCATCTCAGTAATTCATCAATGTCATATACCAAGGGTGAGTTTTTAAATGCTAAAATCTTTAGATAAACTCTCAAAACCCTTGCCCTGTTCCACTATCTAGAGCAGACACAATATTAAACCAGAGGAGTTCTACACGTCCTCCTCGAACACCTTCCCCTAAGTGATTTAAACAACCTACCGAGTATTTAATTTCGAAAACATGTAGTTTGTGCATCCCTACAGAAAAGGGCACAGCCAGTGAAAGCCCCAAACTATCATTCCCAATTATCACTGCAGCAAACCCTGCGCTTTCTCAATTATAATAACCGTCAATCATTCCATGTTTATTTCCAGACTTCCTTGCTGACGCTGAATTAAACATGAGCAAACAAACAGTTCCAGCACTTCGTATGCACACTAGCATGCGAGTCCACTCACCTACTGCGGGTGGTCCCGTCCCTACTGTTCTGCCCAGCGTACCGCCACCCGGCCCTGTGCCGCCCCTCACCAACCCCCTAAACGGTCTCCGTGACAGCGCATCTCCTGCAGCTGATTGGCTGGTTAGTGTCCGTGGTTTAAAGTGCCTCCAGCGACACGTTTTGATGTTTCGGAGGATCTGTCGTAGGTCTGAATAGGTGTTGTGAGAGGAAGAAGAGGATGAGGATTGTGACGTAGAGGATGAGGTAACGGTTTGGGAAGTGGTTTCTGGATGGAGAGGGGAAGCAGGGAAGGAGAAATCCGGCTCTGAATCCGAGTCCAGACTTTGGAATAATCCATTTAAATCCGAATAGGCCCGGTCCAAAAGAAATCTGAGGAAGAGATTAAATATGATTAAGAAACGGTTTTAATTTTGACAGGAAATTTAGTTTTAGTCTTAAGGTCCTTGCACAAATTTTGTATGCGTTTCATCATATTCGTCATCCTTTACCTTAAAAAAACGCAGAAAATCGAACCTGATCCGCATTTATGATGGACAAAAGTTTCAGAGGCAGTGTGTAAACTTGATTGACCCCTTTAGTCATAGTCTTGACTAAAATGCTATTTAGTTTTAGTCCTATTTTAGTCATCTGAATCGTTTTTAGTTTTAGTCTAGTTTTAGTCAACTAAAGCTACAGTAGATTTAGTCGGCTTAAATCGAATGGGTTTATTTACAAGCATTTCTCTAAAATTACCAAACTCGTATAGGTTTGATATTAAGGTTTTTCATGATAGACATAGATTTAACTGCTGTGAAACAACATGGCTTTATATTAAAATTAAATGAAACCACTCCTCATAAAACAAACAAGAACATGGATATCTTTTCAATTAAATGCCAATGGTTATTCAGGCTTCTCTATTGTAGAATTCTTTCTTTCAAGCAGACAAATTTATTTATATTAATAAATTTATATTATTCTTTATTAGGGCTACTAAAGAGATTCAGTCAACAGCAGTGAGTGATTTTCTGACTTTTGTTGTTTGATTAACATCAATGCCACAGACAATAGCAACTAAATTAGGCTGCTGTCCCTTTAAAACCGAATGCACAGATGCAGCGTACTGAGACACGTCTGATACTCTCCCAACCGTTTACATTCACCTAAGACGTAACCAATTTGTCAATTCTCATCAAAATGGACAATTCAACATTTTGTGGGTATTTCTCATGAGACGCGAAAGAATACTCATGCGCTGTGTGATAAGAGGCTCATTCAGAAAACCAGACCAAATTGATTATCCATGTCTGCTCTTCTCCTACTCCTAAATATTTTTGAATGTTTTATGAGACGTGCAGCAAATGTATGCCAGCTTATGTCCCGTCGGATAGATTAAGGCTATAATACAGTTCAAATATACGCATCTAACCACGCAGCAGATTCGTTCTGAATGAATCTCTTCCCAAATTGTCCCTCCCTAACATTTTCGTCTCCTTTTTATGTTTTATTTGAACTCGTTTTGAATGACAAATGACGAAAATCTATTATCAAAACGAGTTGTTTCGTTATCTCATTTTTGTCTGTGAAAATCATTGATGAAAATGAACACTTAAGAAAACAGGAAATATGATTTAAGTCAGAGATTGAATGACATGTGGACTTGACTCACCTGCCGCCCCGTCCCATCCGTCGCCGTGCCAAACCGACACAGCGGCGGGGAATGGTGAGAGTGGTGAGGGAGTACCGAAACCGCGGGTCACATGACCCTCCGTCTGTTTCTCCAGACCAGGGCCAGTCGCCGCTCTGATCCAAACGGGGCTGCAGGAACAACAGAAACCAAATGAGAAAATAGCAGATGAAGGGAAATGTGCTCTAGCTTGGAAGAGAGGAAGCGTAAGGTATGAGATATGAGGTTGGCGCTCGACACCTACAGTGTGATAAACACATCCTGCTTTCCGCCTGAAGGCAAACGATCCATCGGGCTCGTTCTCTTCCTCGGCCTCAGATGACCCAGAAAGTATCTGCACAACAGGAACAGGAAGTGTTTTATGCACTGATTGGATGAACAATGAAGTCTAAACTAAACAACTATAAAACCTAATTAATTAAAATGTGAAGTGGGGAATTTCTGTGCACAAACACTTAAAACGCTTAGGGGTCAGATTTTTAAAAAAATTCTATTTAGTAAAGATGCATTAAATTATCCAAAAGTGACAAAGACATTTATAATGTTCTCAAGTGTATAATATTTCAAATAAACAGTTCTTCTGAAATTTATATCCATTAAAGAAACCTTAAAAACAAAGGATTTTTCTGCAAAAATACAAAACTTTCCTATGGAAGCCCATTTCCAGCACTGAATAAAAATTTAAAAAGGTAATTGCGACTTTTCATCTCACCATTCTGACTTTTTCTTCTCACAATTGAGTTTTATGGGATTATAAACGGGCAATGCTGTGAATAGTCTTTTCACTTCTTAAAATGAGACTTTATAACTTGCAATTGTGTTTAAATCTCACAATTTGGAGGGGAAAAAAAAAGTCAGAATTGCACATATAAACTCGCATTTGTGAGAAAAAAGTCAGAATTGCAAGAAAAATAGTATGATTTGCAAGACATAAACTTGCGTTTGCATGCAAACAAGTCAGAGCAGTGAGATAAAAATGCACATTTGCGAGAAAAAAAGCATTCGCAAAAAACTCAATTGCGAAATATAAATTCGCATTTGCGAGAAAACAAGTCAGAATTGCAAGAAAAGTCAGAAATTGCATTTGCGAGAAAGGGCTTTTTCCTGCAAATGCGAGTTTATATCTTGCAATTCTGACTTTTTTTCTTGGAAATCTAAGATATAAACTAGCATTTGCGAGAAAAAAACTCAGGATTGTGAGAAACTCGCAATTGCAAGATAAAAACTCACAATTGCAAAAAAAATAAAATAAATAAAATAAAAAGATATTGCAAGATATTTTCTCGTATTTCATGTAAATGTGAGTTTTTATCTTGCCATTCTGACTTTTTTCTTGCCAATGTAAGATATAAACTTAAGCTTGTTTAGGTGCTAAAGTAATAAAACACTTTGCCTTCAAACAGTGATTATATCCAGTCAACCAAATGCAGTGTGTATGTACCTGTGAAAAGGGCTCGTCATCAGAGCTGGGGAAGTCGTACTGGTTGAGGTCTTTGGGGTTAAACAAGGATGGGCCAGTATGCAATGGGGCGGAGAGAGGGGGGATTTTGGGTTTCTTCTCGTACTTCCTCTTTGTTCTGACCACCTCTGTCTTTTCGGGCTGAAAGAGAGAAATACACATGTTCTTTGCTAAGTCCTGAAATGTACTGCAACTTACAGTCCCAAAGTTAATAAAGGCATTTATAATAAATTGAGTTTATTATGAAGGCAAATATAATTTACTTTTTTTATACCTATATTTCTGAATTCAACAAAAAGTGACATACATTGATTATCTGCATTTTTTTATTTTCCATTCAACAACGCAATTTTGTCTCAGTGCAATATATTTTCCAGAAAATGTGTGACCCAGGACCACAAAACCAGTCATAAGGTTAAATTTTACAAAACTGAGTTATATACATCACATGAAAGCTCAATAAATAAGCTTTCTATTGATATATGGTTTGTTAGGATAGGACAATATTTGGCCGAGATACATCTATTTGAAAATCTGGAATCTGAGGGTGCAAAAAAATCAAAATACTGAGAAAATCACCTTTAAAGTTCTCCAAATTAAGTTCTTAATGCATATTACTAATAAAAATTACATTTTGATATATTTATAGTAGGAATTTTACAAAAAATCTTCATGGAACATGATCTTTACTTAATTTCCTAATGATTTTTGGCCCATACCATGTATTTTGGCTATTGCTACAAATATACCCCAGTGACTTAAGACTGGTTTTGTGGTCCAGGGTCACATATGGTAAATTCACAACCCATTTTACAATCTGAGAAACTGATAACCAGCCGTAAGCCATTGTATTTTGGTAAATGCACAAATGAATCGTTCCCAGTATGTTCAGGAAAACACATTAATGGGGTAAATTGAGATTTCAATATGATATAAAGTACCCACCTTGGTCTTGTAGTCTTTGAAGTCTATGTGGTCCTGATGGCGGTACTGACTGCTGCTGGAGAAGGGGATTATGGGAATCTTGTAAACAGGTTTTGCCATAGCTAGTGCTTCTGCCATCACCTCTGAACCAAAGTCTGGCACAGTGTTCCTGAAACAAAAGTGTGGACGTTTTCAAGGAAGATGTAATGCAACTGGTCTTGACAAACATTTTTTTCCCCCTCAATATCATTGAGACGTATATTTACGTATACACAAACAAATTACCCAACAAATCTCAGTGATTAAAGATGACAAATGAATAATGGAGCTTTATCATGTGGCCTTCATGAACAAACAAGGTGAACCATAATTGCTCATTTAGCCATATAAAACAAGCCCCTTAATTAGGGTACGCAATGATGCCTAAGCCAATTAAAAATACACGACCCGTTCACATTATGCATGAACGCGCACACAGTAAAACACAATTACAGAAGCAATTAAGAAAATTCTGGAGTCAAGCAGGTTAGGCATATTAAAACGCAAAGCAAACGTAAGCTGGATCTTGTATATTCATCATAAATGAATGCAAATACACCTCTGAAAGTGAGTCCACATACCTCTTCTCCACAATCTCCAGCGTGAGATGAAGCAGCTCTCGTTTGCTCTTTTCTCGTTTCTTGATCATCCTCTAGGATAGTGACAGCTCGACTCAGGTCCCTTCTTAGTTTGAGCATCTTCTCATAGGAAGCCTCGTCATTCTTACGGTTCTGGGGAAACAATGAATGATAAAATAAAACAAAATATGTTATCGTGCACAATATCTTAAAATGTACATAATATGAAAACGGCTTTAATAAAAACGAGTATTCTGTAAACGATAATAAAAATAACAAAAACACAAGTTCAAATAAACAGCAGCAAATTTTCCAGATTATTTATTTATAGACCATTTATATTTAATTTTTTAAATTAAATACATAATTTCTAATACCACACACACAAATAAATAAAATGAACCATGATTGAAAAATATATAATATTTATAGATTATTTATAAATAACTAAGTAACTAAGTAAATAAGTAAATAAATATATATATAAATAAAAAATACAAAAAAATTGCATTGTTATTTTAGAATATAGAATATTGTTAATTTTATGCTTTTGAGCCGAGTCAGATATAAATTTGACCATAAACATGATGCATTCTGAACTTAAACCTATATCCTTTTGTAAATAACATGGGCCTTCATAATACTGCAAATGCTACTCTGATTTTTTTTTGTAATTTAAAGCTTTTAAAAAAAGGCTT
>NW_027395122.1:0-10039 GCF_049309525.1 Garra rufa | reverse complement strand
CTCTAGTGGTGAAGACATTAAGTGGTTAAGATATTGCAACACTTTTGACATTATTTGCTTATACTGGGGGCTAGAGATTTGAACAAGCACCTAACTGTAAAAAAATACCTAAAATACGTTTTAAAGAAGAATGTGCTAACACTTGGCGGTGAGTTTTGCTCCTGCTAAATAAGCAAGATTGCTGTTTAGCCAACAGGTGATTTGTCTCTGTGCCAAAGATCCTTCCTGAACTCTCTGTTTGTCTCTTTCTCTTCAGCTCTCCCTGTCGTCCTGGTGCGAGGAGCTGGGACGGCTGCTCTTGTTGCGGCATCAGAAGAATCGTCAGAGCGATCCACAGGGCAAAGTTCCCTTGCAGCCACCCATGAACTCCATGAAGCCCTCGCTCTCACATGGGTCAGTACCCTGACAAAACTCTAACTCTAAAAGCTCTAACCCGATGCTTGCTGGAGCCGTACCAGCACTGTTATATTTACAGTAGTCTTGCCCTTTTTTGCTTTCTCAGAATTTGGAGTCCTAGTGCACTCATCCAGCAAAGAATTGTTTGTTTTTATGTGGCATGTGATCTTGAAGACAAGGCTTTTCCAAAAAGCTTTTATTAACAGCCCAGTAAACATGACATCACTGAAGGCTGTGCAGATGAAAGTCATTCTCGCAATGTTCCAAACAACTGCAGATAAAAACATGATATCGTAACATTACCATCTAGGTACGTCAACTAGAAGTTGATAGAGATTGATAGATTGCCAGAGAAAACTTCAGCGTGCTAAAGAGGGTGTGAAGCTAGCTTAGTGATGTTTTACAGAACATTTTGTGCTCGAGGGCTGGTGATCAGCCACTTTTCGCAAACATTATAGCTTCAATTTTCATGGAAAAACAAATGTTCTTTAGTCAGGAGGGAGCTTTTCTTTATTCTTCACTTTTTTTCAATGTTTGATGCCTCTGATCTCACGTTACTGTTTGAATACTGTTTTGTAGTGATGGGTCCTTTCCATATGACAGCGTTCCCTGGCAACAAAACGCTAACCAGGCCCCTGGCTCATTGTCGGTGGTTACGACGGTTTGGGGAGTTACCAATACATCACAAAGTCAGGTGAGTCACACTTACAGTGTCACTGTACGAAAACAGTAAAAGTGATAGCGTTGATCTTCTAACCGACATTGCTTTTGATCTAGGTATTGGGTAACCCCATGGCCAATACAAACAATCCCATGAACGCTGGAGGCAATGCACTAGGGTCGGGTATGTCAGCCAACAACCCAGGGATCAACTCACCTCAGTTCCCTGGCCAACAACAACAGTTTTCAGCCAAAGGGGGATCCAACCAGGCCTACATGCAGCAAAGCATGTATGGGCGTCCAGGGCACCCGGGAGGAGGAGGCTTTGGTGGAAGGTAATGTTTCAAGCATTAGAGAGGTGTTCCAGACAGGATGATGGGAAGTTGTTTGACAAAGTTGCTTTGCATCACTTTGGGAGATTCAATAAGCTATAGAAGAGTTTCCCATTAGTGATACTTGACACATGGTTTTAAAGCCAAGCCAGTACTCAGTTCATGGATGTTTTTCTTGAAAGGGATGATATCACCTTCTTGCTGTGCCAAGTGCAAATCCAGGAAAGATTTATGTGGCATTCCAACAAGTTTTATTCCAATAAATAGGCCTTTCTGTCTCTGTAGACATTAATGTGTTGTGTATTCCTTCTGCTCAGTTACCCGGGTGGGCCAAATGCTCCGGGTGGTATAGGTATGCCCCCTCACACACGACCACCTTCTGATTTCACCCAACCTGCTGCTGCTGCCGCCGCTGCTGCTGTCGCTGCCGCCGCGGCCACCGCAACAGCTACTGCCACAGCAACCGTGGCGGCCTTGCAAGAGACCAACAAAGACATGAACCAGTACAACCAGGTTTGTCCCCCACTGGTTTTGGCTTCTTACCCTACTTTGGATTTCTAAACTAGTACATTTACAAGTCCTCTGAACTGCCATTGGCCTTCTCCACAGGTCTGCTCCTCTTTCCAGATGGGGCCTACGCAAGGCTACAACAGCCAGTTCATGAACCAGCCAGGGCCCCGTGGGCCCCCGTCCATGGCTGGAGGCATGAACCCAGCTGGTATGGGTGGTGGCATGAATAGTTCAAACATGAGTGGCCCGCCAATGGGTATGAACCAGCCCAGAGGTCCAGGGATGGGGCCTTTTGCTGGTCATGGCCAAAGGATGCCTCAGCAGGGTTACCCTGGACCCAGACCTCAGTCCATGCCCATGCAGGGCACCAAAAGGCCATATCCAGGAGAGGTAAGACTACCACTGGTTCAAGTAGACTTCCAGCAGGTATTTTGTAATGGCTATCTGTGTTGGTAAAGCAAATGTTTGTTTGTTTTTCACAGCCTAATTATGGAGGGCAGCAATTTGGACCCAATGGCCAGTTTCCCAACCAGCAAGGGCAGTACCCCAACCCAAACGCTTCTAGAGCTCTTCCTTCACCCAATTACCCTGGGCAAAGGATGCCGGGACAACAGGGCTCTGGCCAGTACCCCCCTACAGGGGTAGCCATGGGCCAATACTATAAGGTAAATTCATATTTCTTGTTCTTTGCAATGTTAGTAGACACAATTTTTCATTTAATTTTCATTTTCATTTTAATTTACTCACCCCCATGCTATCCAAGATGTTCATGTCTTTGTTCCTTCAGTCAAAAAGAAATTAAGGTTTTTGAGGAAAACATTACAGGATTTTTCTCCATATAGTGAACCGATGGGTTAAATGTCCAAACTGCAGTTTCAATGCAGTTTTAAAGGGCTCTACATAGTCCCAGCTGAGAAATAAGGGTCTTTAATCTGCCATTTTCTAAAAAATAAAAAATGTATATACTTTTTAACTACAAATGCTCGTCTTGCACTAGCTCTGCAATGCGCATCTATGACTTTAAGCGTTACTTAATCACGATGGAAAGGTCACGCATGTAGTCCACTTCAAAAAGGTAAGGTAGGACGAAAAACTCTATTATTCTTCTCTAACTTCAAAATCATCAGAAATTGATATGGGGTTTTTTTTGTATAGGGTGTTCGACTTTATTTGCACGTTTGCTTTGTAATAGCTGGGTTGGTCATGCGTGACCTTTCCAACGTGACACTGTCATGCGTGAGGTCGAGCTAGTGCAACATGAGCTATTATGGTTAAAAATTATATACATTTTTATTTTTCTTAGAAACTGACAGATTGCTGACAAGACCCTTATTCCTTGGCTGGGAGCATGTAGAGCGCTTTGAAGCTGCATTGAAATGGCAATTTAGACATTCAACTTGCTGATAAGCATTAAAGTCTACTATATGGAGAAAAATCATTGAATGTTTTCCTCAAAAACCTTAATTTCTTTTTGACTGAAGAAAGACAAACATGAACATCTTGAATGACATGGGGTTGAGTAAATTGTAAGGAAATTATCATTCCGGAAGTGAACTAATCTTTTAAAGTCACAAATTTACTTTTGTAGGTAAAACAAATAAAACTAAATATTACTAGCAACTATCTTGCTTTACACACTGTGCTCTTTTCTATTTCAGCAAGAGCCATTCAATGGTCAGAACAACAATTTCTCTGGAGGTGGTTATGGGTATAATCAAGGAAATGGGGTAGGTGGTGAAATTGTTTTATTTTCATACACAAATATATGTACTCTTCCATATGCATTTAGGGTGATATGTACAGATTTGCTGTATATTTAGTTACTGCATTTAGTAATCATGCGTCTCTTTGGCTAAAGCCTCCTCGGCAGGTGGTGAACTACCCACACTCGCCGGTTCCTGGGAACCCCACGCCGCCCATGACCCCTGGAAGTAGTATACCTCCGTACCTGTCACCCAGTCAGGACGTCAAGCCCCCATTTCCTCCAGACATGAAGCCAAACATGACGTCTCTTCCTCCACCTCCAAGTGAGTCACACAAAGAAACCCCACACAGGACCGTTTCATTGCATTGATCTCCGCTCTGTCCGTATTACAAACTCGGTCACAGTCTATCAGAATAAACCCCTGAGAACCCTTTGATCTGCCACCTGCAGCTGAGAGGGAAAAAAAGTCCCATTGCACATTTATCTGAGATTCATGCATTTTTCACATCCACTCAGAGCTCATTCATAATATATGTGCTTCGGTGGGAAAGGGTGAAACTAGGTGAAGTGAAAGCCAAACTTGAAAGCATCTTACACACTGATACTATGGGAACTACGAATCCATCTAATCTCAATATTTGTTCCCGTAGCCAACCCCAACGAGGAGCTTCGCTTGACGTTTCCAGTGAGAGATGGCGTGGTGCTGGAGCCCTTCAGATTAGAGCACAACCTGGCCGTCAGTAACCACGTCTTCCATCTGCGACCCTCCGTCCACCAGACGCTCATGTGGAGGTGTGCATGTTAACCCCGATAAATGGCTCTGCAAAACATTTCATTTTGTGTTCCAAGTTGGAACGTCATCATGACTGTTCCATTAACACTAGAACCTTCTCTGCATGTCCTACAGATCTGATCTGGAGCTGCAGTTTAAGTGCTATCATCACGAGGACCGACAAATGAACACCAATTGGCCCGCATCCGTCCAAGTTAGCGTCAACGCCACCCCACTAACTATTGAGCGGGGTGACAATAAGACATCCCACAAACCCTTGCACCTAAAGCACGTCTGTCAGCCAGGGAGAAACACCATCCAGATAACGGTCACAGCCTGCTGTTGTGTGAGTATTTCTCTCTGCTGCGTTTCAATAATGTATAGTCTGTCATTTAGCGGCCATGTCAGAGAGCTGTTATACAGCATGTGATACGAAATCAGATAACACTGATTTGAAGCAGCTTCTGTTCTCTGTCTTCCCACTACATTTGCTGGTATCAGTTTTATGCTTCCCTGTCTGAAAGCTGAACGGCACAGATACTGTATCATGTAAAGGATATTCTGATGTGAAGATGCTTGCTAGCGGGTTGTTTAATGTTCGGGGTTTTGTTGCAGTCGCACTTGTTCGTGCTGCAGCTGGTCCATAGGCCGTCGGTGCGATCGGTCCTGCAGGGGCTGCTAAAGAAGAGGCTCCTTCCTGCCGAACACTGCATTACCAAAAGTAAGCAGATGCTGCATTCTTTGGAATCTGTGGATGTCTTGTCACTCTGTGTTATCTTCTTCATCAACCCTTAATCTTTGCAATGTCTCTTGTCTGTTTTCCTGCAGTTAAAAGAAACTTCAGTAGCGTAGCAGCGTCCTCTGGGAATGCCACACTAAATGGAGAGGATGGAGTAGAGCAGACAGCCATCAAAGTGTCCCTCAAGTGTCCAATCACATTCCGACGGATCCAGCTCCCTGCTAGGGGACATGACTGCAAACATGTACAGGTAAGCATCGCTGAAGTGTGCATCTTCATGTTCGTAATCATGTTTTCCAAAGAAATCTAAAGATAAATTTCCAGAATCAAGCTGATATAAGATTTTTGTATTTGTCAGCCAATTCCCTTTTACCTAAAATGTTTACTTGAATAACCTCCTGAAATCAGTTTACTTATAGAAAAAAAATTCCTCATTACTTACTCACCCCCATGTCATCCAAGATGTTCATGTCTTTCATTCTTCAGTTGAAAAGAAATTAAGGTTTTTGAGGAAAACATTCTACAATTTTTCTCCATATAGTGGACTTCAGTGGTGCCTAACAGATTGAAGATCCAAATTGCTGTTTCAGTGCAGCTTCAAAGAGCTCTACATGATTCAGCCAAGGAATAAGGGTCTTATCTAGCGAAACGGTCATTTTCTAGAAACAATAAAAGTTTGGATACTTTTTAACCACAAATGCTTGTTTTGCACTAGCTCGACTTACACGCTTACTCGCATTACATAGTCATGTTGGAAAGGTCACATGTGATGTAGGTGGAAGTACCAACCCAATGTGAAACAAAGCGAATATGCAAAAAAAAAGTAAATTTAAATTTTGACCAATCTTTTCGCTAGATAAGACCCCTGTTCCTCTGCCTAGGATCATGAAGAGCCCCTTAAAGCAGCATTGAAACTACAGTTTTGACCTTGAACCTGTTGATTCCCAATGAAGCCCACTACATGGAGAAAAATCCTGGAATGTTTTCCTCAAAAACCTTAATATTTAATATTTATTTATTTACATTTTTATTATTTAATTAATTATCAACTCACAAACCTTGCGGTTTCCTCATGAAAACTTTTTGAAACCATGATTTAAGATATTAATTCCTTAATAGAGACATTGAATAAAGTTAACCTATTGAATGAACCTATATTTTCAAAGTATATTTAAAATAGAAAATATCTAGAAAATATCATAAAATATTTTTTTCTTTTTAATTTCCCTCATTTTTCTCATTTTAAAGATGTTTAGACATTATTACAACAAAACGATAAAAATACTGATTATGTTAATGATATTTATGAATTCTCACTCACTTGCATTATGTAAATAAACGTGTTTGGGGATTTCCAACATTATCAATGCAAAACTTGTGGGTAAATGTGTGAATCAAAACAACTTGTGCAAAAAAAACACAATCCCATGACACTGTCACTGCAATTCTATATATACATGTTGATTGAATTTACATTTGAATTTGTTGCAGTGCTTTGACTTGGAGTCCTATCTGCAGCTAAACTGTGAGAGAGGAACATGGAGATGTCCTGTATGCAAGTACGTGGCAGACAACAATGAGAATTGTTTTGGGCAGCCGAATAAATATGATACGCTGTTTCTCCTGGCTCTGGTTTTTATATGTTTCTGTCTGTCCCCAGTAAAACAGCATTACTGGAAGGGCTGGAGGTGGATCAGTACATGTGGGGAATTCTCAATGCGATTCAAAAGTAAGTTTATTACTCGCACTGGAAAACACACTTTTTCAATAAGATTGTGTCCTGTAAAAAATGCACCTGAGATATGATTGTTAAATTATAAACATAATTTCAATTCTTGCAGTTCGGAGTTTGAGGAGGTCACCATCGACCCTACGTGTAGTTGGAGGCCGGTGCCCATAAAGTCAGACATTCATATAAAGGAGGACCCAGATGGCCCTCTGGCCAAACGGTTTAAAACCATGAGTCCCAGTCAAATGATCATGCCTAATGTGATGGATATGATCGCCCAGCTGGGTCCCGGCCCTTCACCCTACACCCCCCTCCCCCCTCAGCACGGAGGAAACAATGGCGAATATGGGGGGCAAGGTAGAGGTCAGCACCTGATCAGGCTTTCTGTTCTTTCCTTTCTGTCTGTCTCATAAAACAGTCCTCAGCATTTTACAAGCTTCATTGTTTTAGATACGCTTAATTTTTTCCCTTCAGTCGTAACAGTCAGAAGAACTTACGCCTGCGAGCTCTTAACAGGCTGGTTTGCCATCCAAGCTGTCTAAATCTCTCTAGCTCTTTGTCTCTGCGATTCTGAGGTCATCGTTCCTCATTCCTGTTTCTCTGTTTTGTGCATCAGGCAATAGTTACCAGGGCCATGGAAACTTTGACTTCTCCCACAGTAACTCTGGTGGCGGAGCTCCCATGAGTGACTTCATGCACGGACCCCAGCTCTCACATCCACCAGACGTGCCCAACAGCCTCATGGCCCCCGACAAGCCTCTCACCCACGCCATGCCCGACTCGGTAAATCACTTCAAGCCCTTAAGTTTCCAAGCAACAAAAGCTTTACATTTTTTTCATTAAAACTGGGAACAAATCACTCCAAGATAAGAGACCCTCTCACAGTGTCTTTATTGATACTAGAGTAAAAAGGGCTGATATTTTTGGGGATAGTTCACCCAAAAATAAAAATTCTGTCATTAATTACTCGCCCTAATGTCGTTACGAACCGTAAGACTTTGGTTCATTTTCGGAACACAAATTAATATATTTTTGATCAAATCTGAGAGCTTTCTGACCCTGCATAGGCAGCAACACAACCGGCACGTTCAAGGCCCAGAAAGGTAGTAATGACATTCCTAAAATAGTCCATGTGACATCAGTGGTTCAACCGTAATATGAATTTACGAGAATACTTTTTGTGCGCAAAGAAAACAAATATAACGACTTTATTCATCAATTTCTTCTCTTCTGTCAGTCTTTGATGCACTTCCACAAGAGTACCAATGTAAATTAAGATGTATGTGCTCTGGAATCATCTGCATGGCACCTGTCTTGCTCTCTGTCTGTCTATGGCTGCCAACTCGAGCTCTCTCAGAGTGCTCCACTTTATGCAGAGAAATGCATCTTTATGCACTTTAAGCATCGCTTCTCTCTCCTCCCTCCGCAGATGCCCCATCCCGTGAGTGCTGATCAATCCCATGCTTCCATGCAGCAAGGCATGCACGCATCCCCTCACCCCAACAGCCAGTCAGCTCAAACATTGCATCACAGCGGCCCCCCATCTTCCCAGCCCCCACGCCAGCCCCCGCCCCCACAGCAGCCAGGCCAAAACAGTCACCCACATGCCGACATGACCTTCAACCCCGCCGCCGACGGGCAGGCAGGTGGACAGGGACCTGCAGACATGCCCGAGCCTTCTCTGGATGTGAGTATTCACACTAATGGTTGTCTGGGCTTCTTTCATTTCTAGAGTCACGTGCTACTTACATTTCTTGCACAGTCATGTAAGCCTCACGCTTTCCTCATGGTTCAAAGCTCTGAGCGTTTCCAAAAAGTTCTGATTGAAGGAGTATTCTGGATTCAGTACAAGTTAAGCTCAGTTATTTGAGGCATAATGTTAAGATAATTACCACAGAAATTCATTTCTACTTCTCCCTTCTTTTCTCTCTAAAATAAAAACATCTGGGTTACAATGAGAAACTTGAACATTTGGAATTGAAATGGAGTCTATAGGGATGTAACGATATTATCAATATTGTAATATTGTGATGGCACATAATGATATCAAACGATAGGTCTTCCGGGCAAAAAGTGTACTTGTCTCAATATTTAGATTTTTTTGCACCCTCAGATTCCTGATTTTCAAAAAGTTGTATTTCAACCAAATATTGTCCTATACTAACAAACCATACATCAATGGAAAGCTTAATTATTCAGCTTTCAAGTATTGTATAAATCTCAATTTATAAAAATTGACCCTTATGACTGGTTTTGTGGTCCAGGGTCACATTTCAGCTGTAAAGTTGTTTACATAATCATTTAGGGGTTTATTGCAATAATCTTTCAGAGTTTATGGCATTGTCAAGACATTGTTGTATTAGGGATGTAACGATATCAAAATCTCAAGATACAAAAATATTGTGTATGACGATACAGCATTTATTGCAATATAAAAAAAAATTAAGAGCTCCAACTCATGTTCTTAACTAAGAAAACTTAAGTCAGAAAAAAGTCAGTGAATTGACTTGTACCTGAACTTTAAAGGGAACTCAACCCTCTTTTTATTTTAGATATACCGTCACAGTCTAAATCTCACGTGTTTTAGGAAGCCAAACAAATTAGAATATAATAATAATAATAACAACAACAATGACAGTAATAGCCATATACTGTAAAACAATTGCACTGCCAAATAAATGAAAATGAAAATTTCATAGGTATATTATTTTTGCTTTACACTACAGTAGGGAAATTACAATACTTCTTTCCTAATTTCTACACTTAAAAGAGATATTTTGAATTTGGACTGCAGTCAGCATCAACGTTACCCATTTAAACCGCTAGCTGTCAGCAATTCATACTGCACTTTTAAGCTTTTATTTTGACGGAAACGAGAGTAAACTCCAGCTTCAGTGAAAACAAGCTTACAAATACGTGTCTCACTACAAATCTAGTAAAATATAAACCAAAACTGGTGGCCGATGCGTTCCCAAACGCACGCTAAACTCACAGCACATGCAATAAACGAGTTCAGTGCATTCATTCACAGTGAACTGATCTGTTCTGAGTAGAAAACTCCGGATCACAAGCTGATCACCTGAATGAAGTGCGTGCTTCACTTTGAAACACGTAGCGAAACAGGCTTGATGAAGGATTAAGCCATCAAAAAAATCAACCTAAAAAACTAACCTCCCATCTAATTCTAAACCAAAAA
>NW_027395121.1:0-10044 GCF_049309525.1 Garra rufa | reverse complement strand
TAATATATATATATATATACCGATTGCATGTGATTAACTGACAATGAGCAGTTCATAATGACCAGTGCAATCTATAAAGAGCAACGCAATTTAGTGCAAATACTAGTAATTTGACGAGTACAAGCATAGTAAATTCATCAGGTGGGATTCATTTTAATACTCTCCTCCCACAAATTTTGCATCTGAAACTCCTACAAATGTATATTTAATTAGGTCAGGCACAAAAATAACTCTGTCCACACTTTTTCAGCGCTAATCCTTCCTGAGTACAATTTTAACACCAAAAGACGGTTAGTTAATCTGGCTCATAGTTTTCTTTCAGTTAAAAAAACAAACCTTTCATTTACATGAAATGAATTTTGAATGTGAGAACAAATGAAGGAAGTTCATGAAAAGTAAAAATAAAAGGGATTTCATCACTGACTTCTGTTTTTAATAAGCTATGACATTGTGCCCATGAGATGATGAAATGTCTATATTAAATGCTGCCATGTCTGTATCAACTACTGTAATTTGTTTTCTCTAAGTATAAGAAGATTTATGCACAGCTAAGTCATTTGGATAAATCTGAATGGTTAAGATCCCTTTAGGCCAGAGTAATCAAGTTCTGAAGTAACAGAATTACCTCAACCATTCATGAAATAATGACTGAACCGTTCCAAACCCAGGCTCAGAACAAGACCACAAGACCACATTATTACAGAAGAAACTGCATCCTTAAAAAAAAGGATTTCATGTCTGTGAATCAGCTGTCAAGTGCAAAATGACTCACATGTAGCCAAGTTGGCAAAGCAATAACTATATCTGGATCAACAACCTCAGTGTATTGTCAATGACAAACTTTTCTCCGCAGTGGGGAACATTACAAACGCAAACAATTATGTTGGAATGCACAGCAAATACAGAGGCTAAAAGAAACTTTTATGTTTAGTTTAAAAGCATTACATTTAGCTTGATTAAAAACATCAACAAACTGCCTTTTTTTTCTTTATGTTCTTCATGGTTTCCTATGTTTTGTTGTGCTGTACTGTTGTGCTCTTTAACTCAGGTAGCAAAAAGGAAAAATGGTTTTGCAACGCAGTTACTTTCCTGTTCAATGTCATTTCAGAAACTGCATAGCACACATATTCAAGCAAAGACTCTGAGGAAGTAAGACTGTAGTTATGGTACAAGCAAAAATTAGAGGAAGTTTAGAGAGGAAGAACCTCACTGAGAAAGGAACCTTGCTAAGAATGCACTGACAAATGAGGATATAAATTATAAAACATATACACAGATTTCTAACTAAAGTACAGTTTGCTAATCTTGGTGTGAGTAAGGGTTCTAATAGTGCTTTTAGTTTAATGGTGAAATGAGAAAAAAACCAACAACATGGGCTCATTGGAAATACGTGCTTTTATATAAATTTCTGCAAAACTGAAAAAGCATACCTATATGTGCGAATCACTACAGTTTCCAGTTGAAATGAACACTAGAGGCAGTAAAACTCCAACAACCTTTATTTCTTTTCACAGAAAGTATGATTTACAGGTATAGAGTTTTGAAAACTGATAGTTTCTCATATACAGCTTCATATGCATGAGTTTTGAGCTACGGTTCGACAAAACATCTCAAATCCACATAAGGAAGTTAAAATAGCACGGCTGCATCAAAAAATGTGTTTTTATATCCCTTTTGCATTTGTTAACACTATCGAGTAGGTGTAGGGTTGGGTTTGGTGTAAGGGATATTTCCAACATGATAGAGCATTGAAGTTTAGTGACACTAACCAGATGTTTGAATTCTGAACAGCCGCAGTATGTACCTCAAGCAGCGGAATAAAAACGCAGCGTGCCTGTATCAACGTAATAAAAACATGGCATGGTCATGTATTGAACGCGTGTTTTAGTGCCACTCTCTGGACATTTCGCTTTGAAACTGATGCAAAATGTGCAGTAAAGTATTGCAGAAATGTATATAGAGACCTATTTTCATGAGCCTGGGTTGGAAAAAAAATAAGACTGAGGGGTAGAGAGAGAGAGAGAGAGAAATAGAGGGCAGAAGAGAAGGATATTGGACTCCTGACTGAGTTCAGACTATTACCGGCACATGCTCAGTGAGCCCTGCATTGCAGTTAACCTGCACCTGGATACACACACACACACACACACACACACACACACACACACACACGTTGTGTTTACATGTTTAACTGTACAAACCGTATTTTCTATCGCCCTACATATACCCTACACCTAAACCTAGCCCTCACAGGAGATTGTGCACACTTTTAATTCCTCAAAGAAACTCATTGTGTATGATTTATAAGCCTGTTTCCTCATGGGGACCTAAGAAATGTCCCCACAAGGTCAAAATTTACTGGTATCCTTGTGGGGACATTTGGTCCCCATAACGTGATAAATACCAGGTACACACAGATGCTCAAAAATTTACCAAAAAAAAAAAAGAGCTTAAAGGAGTGGTTCATTTTCAGAACAAAAATGAACAGACAATGTCTGTATTGTCCACCCTCAGTTATGAAAATAGTTGTCCAGTCTTTAGTTCTGTCACATCTGGGGTATTGCCCAGTAATTTGGTCAAGTGCTGCAAAGGGACAATTGAAAAAATTACAAATTGTCCAGAATAGAGCCGCAAGAGTAGCCCTTGGTTGCTCTTTTCGCACCAGTGTGGATAAAATGCATACCTGTTTGGGCTGGCTAAAGGTGGAGGACAAACTAAAGATAAGTCTTCTCTGTTATATGCATAATGCTTTATTTAAAAATAATCCAAGATCTTTTGCAGATAAATTAGTTTTTAGTGGGTATTGTCACCAACATGTTACGCGTCAGGTGAGCTCAGGGGTGTTAGTGGTTCCATCTGCAAGGTCCAATTGTATGACAAGAACAGTTTTAGTTAGATCGTCATCTGCTTGGAATAAATTGGACTTAAGAACAAGGTATATATCCAACATATGTAATTTCAAGAAGACTTTAAAACAGATGACAATTAATGGCATTACACCAGTTAATTTGTAACTGTTATAGGTATTAACATCTTCTAATGCTGTAAGTGCACGAATGTGTATATGTGGATAAATGCATACATGTGGTTATGTTATATGTATGTTATATTTATGTATGTTATATCTGAGTATTTTTAACTTTACACATGTTTCAGCACTTTTGTGGGCCCCAGGAAGACTAGCAACCACATTGTGGAAGCTAATGGGGATCCAAATAAATAAATAAATAAATAAATAAATAAATGTACTCACCCCCTTGTCATCCAAGACGTTCATGTCTTTCTTTCTTCAGTCGT
Organism: Garra rufa; assembly: GCF_049309525.1. Taxonomy (NCBI): domain Eukaryota; kingdom Metazoa; phylum Chordata; class Actinopteri; order Cypriniformes; family Cyprinidae; genus Garra; species Garra rufa. Next base: position 6,747 of record NW_027395121.1, on the reverse strand, counting down.
AAAGAAATTATGTTTTTTTGTAGAAAACATTTCAGGATTTCTCTCCATATAATGGACTTCTATGGTTTCCCCGAGTTTGAACTTCCAAAATGCAGTTTAAATGCAGCTTCAAAGGGCTGTAAATGACCCCAGCCAAGGAAGAAGTGTCTTAAATAGCGAAATGATCTGTTATTTTGTAAAAATATTTACAATTTATATACTTTTTAATCTCTACACAGAGTACACACAGAGCTAGACAAGACGAGCAATTGACATTAAAAAGTATATAAATTATAATTTTATTTTGGAAAATAATTTTGGATAAGACCCTTCTTTCCTCGGCTGTGATCGTTTTAGAGCCATTTAAAGCTGCATTTTGGAAGTTCAAACTCGGGGGCACCATATAAGTCCATTATATGGAGAGAAAACCTGAAAATTTTCCCTCAAAAAAACATAATTTCCTGAAGAAAGACATGAACATCTTGGATGACAAGGAAGTGAGTACATTATCCGTAATTTTTTTTGTTTGTTCTGAAAGTGAACTACTCCTTTAATAATGATTAGAGATAGTTTAGACATGACCTTGAATTTGTTCATTAGTTAAAATTAGGGAAGCAGTTATACTACAATTATGGCTTATACGCCAATAAATATTATCACATTACAGCTGATAATCTTTCAAAAACTAAAATCAATCATTAAAAATGTTAATTTAGGCATTAAAACAACTGTGTAGTATGCAAATTATATTTAGTTTGAGATTTAACAAAGATTACATTTAACAGTATTACTTTATTATTAGATTTGTATTATGAAATGCTAGAAAATGTCAAACGTAAGAAACAAAGTAAAAATAGAGGAAACAAGCTTGCATAGTTAAATATATAACATCAGCTCATAGCATCTATCCAATTTTTTTTTTTTTATCTAATATTGTCTGATAACCAATTTGGAACCAACATACACTGTGCATCTCTAATGAAAATTAATATTTACATTATTCATTAATTATTTATCATATTATTCATTCATATCATTCTTCAATTATTCATATTGTCATGGCTTAGACAGAAAAGAACAATAGAGTCCTTTACTTGAACCACATTACCTAAATATTTAATAGTAGTCTACATTTTCCTATCCATAAATGGTTTAAAATCGTCTCACAGGCGCTATAAAATCATTTTGAATCATATTTAATTGTATACCAATTCACTGAAGAATAGAATTATCTCATCAAGAGATGTAGTGATCTGTTTTAGCATGCAGGTTGCTTAGTTTATTATCTTTGTTGTGTCTCAGTCATGTGAGGATAAGTTTTAACTTGTGGGCTCTGAGGAAAAAACAGCCGCAATGTCAAAACAGACATGCCTTGAAATTTTATTTCTTTTCCTATCCACGAACAACAGCAGGTTTTCTAGGCTGCTAATGCTATTGTGTAGCTCCTAGCATCAGGTAATGCTTCAATGAGATTTCACAGTTATAAACTACAGGGCACATGTTGCTCTACATATGAAGGGCTCGCCGAGTCAGATCACATCTGAGCCCTGTCACAACAAATAAACGCCACGTCTACTTCCTGTGAAGGCAGAGATGCCTCCTAAGGCAATGAGAACTGAAGGATTGCAAAAAGAGAAGATGAATGAAAAAGGAAAAGACGGGGGGAACATGAAGAGAGGTAGTTCGAAGGAGAGAGAGCTGAAGTTTTCACAGAGGGAAATAAAACGTTTAAGCGTGACAGTGGAGGATTACTGTAGCACACAGGCACAATTTTCACTTTGGTCCTCTTCCAGGTTGGCTCTTTTTTTCTTTTTAAACCGGGATTACACTGGATAATCTTGGGTTTAAGTAAGATACAACCATATTGTGCATTCAAATGTTGTACTACGATAACATCTGGGAGCACAGCGTGTAAGTGGTGTAGGTTTGTGTGCATGTGTTCGCAAATAATGCTGGAGGTAGTGAGGACACAAAGTATTTGATAGAAAGGGCATGAGTTTATTACGGCCAAAGGTGAGTGAAGGAAAAAGTACACGAGAACAAAAAGGAAAAGGGCAAAAGGGAAAAAGAAACAGAGACAGAGTGTAGGCAGAATCGAGGGAGGAAAAGAAATATCCATTGATGTGAAATATGACAGTCAATTACTTTGACTGCTCCATGTACCATAACCAAAACAGCCTCACATTACTGCTCACACTTCAGCTGGAGTGTCAAGGTATGACACGCTTCTCACTCGCAGAGAGGAGAGTGTGTATGACAGCTGTCTGAAGTCTGAGAATTATAAAGGATGGGTAGAGAGACAGGACCCAGACTACTACTTTTTTTTCTTTTTTTTTTGGCCTGTGAGTCAAAGATGTGACTGGAGCTGCTGGGAGGAGGAGAGAGAAAGAGTGAGGAAGAGAATGAGAGATCGAGACCATTAGAAACAGGATCACATGATAAACAGACTCAGGACACCTCAACCTTGGAAAAATCAATTATAATCCATATAAAATGAGTCTCATTTAATAAGTGTGTAATTCCAGATGAGATGCACAGTACTTTGTTCTTACCCTGGTTCTAATGTTAATGGATCTGGATTATTGTAATTGTGTACCTACAGTTAGTAATTAGCATAATATACACCAAGACCAGTGTTGTTTTCGTCAACGATGACGATGCCGAAATCATTTCATTGATGCCACTTTTTTCCATGACGATAACGAGACGTTGACCACATAAAAATGGCTCGTTGATGACTAAAACATGACGAGACGTGTGTGAGTTTTCGTTGACGAGATGAGAATAGACGAAAAATGTTAGTGGGTGGTCCGTCAGACGTTTAAAATGCATGACATTTCTGCTTATTGTGCATGCCAATTAAAACCGGAAAATATCTGCCGCTATGGCAAGCCGTTTTAGCATTAAAAACTCCTTGTCATACTAGTATGGCAAGCCGCTTTAGCATTCCATCCTTGTTTGTCTTTTATGTTTTAAAACATTCCTTCATTATTGTAATTATTGGTGAAAATAGTCGATCCGGAAGCAGTGTTGTTTTCGTCAACGATGACGATGACGAAATCATTTCGTTGACGCCACTTTTTTCCATGACGATAACGAGACGTTGACGACATAAAAATGGCTCGTTGATGACTAAAACAGGACGAGACGTGTGTGAGTTTTCGTTGACGAGACGAGAATAGACGAAAATGTTAGTGGGTGGTCCGTCAGACGTTTAAAATGCATGACATTTCTGCTTATTGTGCATGCCAATTAAAACCGGAAAATATCTGCCGCTATGGCAAGACGTTTTAGCATTAAAAACTCCTTGTCATACTAGTATGGCAAGCCGCTTTAGCATTCCATCCTTGTTTGTCTTTTATGTTTTAAAACATTCCTTCATTATTGTAATTATTGGTGAAAATAGTCGATCCGGAAGCTCACATTGTGTTGAACTATAGATCTGCTATTTTCAGAACTTAAGTTCTACCAAACAGCAAAATACTTAATGACCTACATTAATTTGTTAAAAGACTACTTTTCCCCCTTTTTTTGACTAAAACTAGACTAAAACCTTTTTGACTTTTCGTCGACTAAAACTAGACTAAAACCTTTTTGACTTTTCGTCGACTAAAATTGGACTAAAACTATCACATATAGAAGTGACTAAAATTTGACTAAAACTAATAACCATTTTAGTCCAAAAGACTAAGACTAAGACTAAATCTAAGATGGTTGTCAAAAACAACACTGACCAAGACCAGGGTCAGAAATTAACTTTTCAATTAAGGGGCAATATTTGCCACCTGGAAGTGATTTCCAGGGACATTCGTGAGGGCAATGTTTATAATCTCTTCATTATTTATAATGACCATACTATGTTGTCTTTAATGTAAAATACTTAAACTTAATTACTAACTTAATAACAATAGACTATTTATAATTGTATCTAAATTATGAAAAAAAAAAAAAAAACAGCTCATAGGGCTGCAATATTATGACAAAATTATTTATCATTTATGTTGTAATATTGATTAGTAAAGGAGTAGTTCACTTCCAGAACAAAAATGTACAGATAGTGTACTCACTTCCTTGTCATCCAAGATGTTCATGTCTTTCTTCAGTCGAAAAGAAATTATGACTGAAAAAGTATATAATTGTAAACTGGATTTTTCAAAAATTTTGGAAGCACCATACATATCCATTATATGGAGAGAAATCCTGAAATGCTTCCTCAAAAACATAATTTCTTTATGACTGAAGAAAGAGAGACATAAACATCTTGAATGACAAAAATTTAGGAGGATAGTGAGAGAGGTAAAAAAGAATCCAAGGATCACAACCAAGGCCATCCTGATGAATCTGGGCTCTGCTGGTGGCAACATCTCAAGGCAGACAGTCCAACGGACACTGTACACCGCTGGGTTCCACGGACGCAGACGCAGACCAAGGAGGACACCACTTCTCCAGATAAGGCACACAAAACCCCACTTGGCCTTTGCAAATGCTCATCTGGACAAAGAAGACGACTTCTGGTCGTCTGTTTTATGGTCAGATGAAACAAAAATTGAATTGTTTGGCCATAATTATATAGCCTTCATTTGGCATAAAAAAAGGCGTAAGAAAACACCATCCCCACTGTCAAACATGATGGTGGGAACCTAATGTTTTGGGGGTGTTTTTCAGCCGGTGGACCAGGGAACCTAATCACAGTAAACGGCACCATGAAAAAGGAGCAATACATCAAAATTCTCAACAACAACATCAGGCAGTCTGCAGAGAAACTTGGCCTTGGACACCAGTGGACATTTCAGCACGACAACGACACAACAACACACAGCAAAAGTGATGAAGAGTTGGAGCTCATCACTAAAGATGAATGGGCAAAAATACCAGTGGAGACATGCAAAAAGCTGGTCAGCAATTATAGGAAGTGTTTGATTGCTGTAATAGCCAAAAAAGGCTTTTCTATTGATTACTGAAAAGGGTATGAATAATTTTGGACATGCCACTTTTTGTTTAAATTTAAGTCAGAATTTGCCAAGGGTTATGAACAATTAGTTATTTTAAACTACTAAAATTTCACAATATCACTGTTTTACTGTATTTCTAATCAAATTAATTCAGTATTAGAGACTTCTTTTAAAAACACAAAAAAAATTGTACCGACAACATTATTTTGAACGGTCGTGTACAATGTATGTTCTATTACAATTATGATTTCTACATAAAAATGTTCCTACAAAAAGGTTCCATTATGAGCATAGCGAATGAGATGCAATATTCCCTCAAGATGCTGCATCCAATGGATGATTAATAGTTAAGCTAATGAAACCCAAAACAATAAATTATAATTTTCCCTGCAGAACAATAACATTCAATCAATATAAACCCATTCTCCACAGCCCTTTCCACCAGTGATAACCATCTGACAGGCAGTAATGTAAATCATGACAGAACATGTGAGAACGTGGGAAAGATATGCTGTGCTCCTCTAATCTCTGCTTTATGAGGCTTCCTCTAACTACCAGTGATCATATCAGAGCCTGCAGCAGTTTCTGACACTAAAACAAATAGTACAGAGATAATACAGATTAACAATAAGATCCTTTGAAAAGGATGAGGAATGTTTGATTTCTTCAAATGTCATAAGAATATGTTTGCTTAAGTGTCCATTACACATTTTTATTCATACAGTAATAAAACGTTCAATATATTTGTGAACGATAATTATTTTATATTAATTTCTTGCCATCACTTAGCTTAGATCTATAATTTGCCTCTACATCCAAGCTCAGAAAAAAGGTACCGCCCTGATGACAGTACCTTTATATCTGAGAGTGTAATACAGTGTTTTTAGGTGATATGTCATACTTGTTGAGGTTCGATTAATAAATTCCACCATACAAAGACTGCAAATTACTTTATTGCTGTTAAAAGAACATACGCGAGTCATGATCTGACCACTTATTACTGACTATGCTCTTTCTGCTCAGGTTCTGTGGAACACCAAAGGTCCATGGAATTACACTACCACTCAAAAGTCAACAGTAAGATTTTTGATGTTTTTAAAAAAGTCTCTTCTGCTCACCAAGCCTTTATTTATTTGATCCAAAGTACAGCAAAAATAATACAATTTTGAAATATTTTTACCATTAAAAATAACTGTTTTCTTTTTTAATATATTTTGAAACGTAATTTATTCCTGTGATCAAAGCTAAATTTTCAGCATCATTACTCCAGTCTTCAGAGTCACATGATCCTTCTTTCTCTCACTACCCTCCTGGCCCTCACAGGTGTCACTTTTGGCTTCTGACCATGTCCTCTGAGAGTTTTCACAGTGCGGAACATCTTGCATTTTTTAATAACACTTTGCACTGTAGCCACTGGAACTTCAAAACATTTTGATATGGTTTTATAGCCCTTTCCTGACTTGTGAGCAGCCACAATGCACAGCCGCAGGTCCTCAGTGAGCTCCTTTGTCTTAGCCATGACTGTCCACAAACCAACAGCAGAGAGCTTCTGTTGGAATGGTATAGAGGACTATTTGGAATGGTATAGAACTTTGGATTTTCCCATAGACTGTGACAGTTTGCAAAGGGAATGAATAATTTTGGACATGCCACTTTTTGTTCAAATGTAAATAAAAGCTGAGAAATATTTTTTATATTTTCTAAATTTATACATTTTTTTCCACAATGATGCCTCGTGTACATCATCTTATAATCTTCTGGGAGATGCCTGTGTCATTTCTGGTCAAAAAAAATTTGCTGGTTGAATAAAAGTAAC
>NW_027395120.1:0-10069 GCF_049309525.1 Garra rufa | reverse complement strand
CCTTTTCATTATTATTTTCCAAATGCAATTTGGAAAACAGCAGCCACATCTTAATAAACTGTGCCCTTTTGCTAATACAGTTTAGACAATCTTTATCACGGTTGATTCAATTGACTTTGCTCTAAACTCTGCTCTTCTCTTTCCACCTGCAGATTGAAGCAGGCCAGTATTGCACGTTCTCTGTATCTGCAGACGGTGCAGTGAAGGCTTGTGGGAAGGGTAGTTATGGGCGGCTGGGGCTGGGAGACTCTAATAACCAATCCATGCCTAAGAAGCTGGTTCTGGAACCGCCTCGCACCATGAGGAAGGTGTCGTCTTCCAAGGGATCAGACGGACACACCTTAGCGGTCACGGCGGAAGGAGAGGTGTTCAGCTGGGGAGACGGAGATTACGGCAAACTGGGCCACGGGAACAGCGCCACACAGAAATACCCCAAGATTATACAAGGCCCTCTGCTAGGAAAGGTGAGAAAGTTTGTTTTCTACATGATGAAATTATTATTATTTGTGTGTTTGGTTGTGAATGTCTAATTGAGGGCATTTCCCTGAGCTCTTTTGGCCAGAACACCCCAACACCCACCTAGCAACACCGTAACAACATCTTAGCAACCTTAGAACACCTTAGAAACAAGCCATCCTCTAGAGCCCAAAACACCCTATAAACTGCATAGCCACATGCTGGAATCACTTAGAGGACCCTTAGAACCATATAGCAATACCCTGGACACCAGATAGTAATGTCCTAGCAAACCCACAACACTTAGGAACAACTTACCAATTCTTTAGAAAACACAGAACACAATCACTTCGAAGACCCTGGAAAGCATATAGCAACACCCTGGCAACACCATAGTAACATCCTCAGGAACAACCCAGAACACAATAGAAGCTAGCCTAGCAGCCACACAGCGATACTGTAGCAACCCCTGACCTAGCGACCACACATCAATGCCCCAGTACCCACAGAACACCCTAGCAACTGCAACATTGTAAAATCACTCAGAACAAACTAGCAACACTCTGGCAATACCATAGTAATATCCTCAGTAACAACCCCAAAAGGCAATAGAAGCTACTCTAGCAACCACATAGCAACCCCTTAATGCCCTACCAACAATATAACAACATGTTAAAAATGACACCCTAGACATTCTAACAACTGCAACATTGTAAAATCGCTCAGAACACCCTAGCAACACCTTGGCAACACCATGGTAACATCCTCAGTAACAATCCCAGAAGACAATAGAAATTACCCTAGCAACCCTATAGCGATGCCCTAGCAACCTCTCAATGCCCTAGCAACAATAAAACAACATGCTAGAAAATTACTCAGAACACCCTAGAGACCACATGACTGTGCTCTAGCAACCCCAGAATACCCTAGCAACACTCCGGCAACACCATAGTAACATCCTCAGTAACAACACCAGAAGACAATAGAAGCTACCCTAGTAACCACATAGCAATGCCCTATAAACCCCCTAATGCCCTAGCAATAATGTAACAACATGCTAAGAAATTACTCAGAACTCCCTAGAGACCACATGTCTGTGCCCTAGCAACTGCAACATTATAAAATCACTTAAAACACCCTAGCAACACCATAGTAACATCCTCAGTAACAACCTCAGAAGACAAAATCACATGCCCTAACAACACCAAAACGTGCTAAAAATCAACCAAATCACCCTTGTAACCACATAGCAATGTTCTAGCAACAACAATGCTGAAAATCAATCAGATCACCCAAGCGACCACATAGCAATGCGATAGCAACACCTGAATGCCCTAACAACAGCAAAACATGCAGAAAATCAATCAAATCACCCTAGTGACCACATAGCAATGACCTAGCAACAACAAAACATGCTGAAATCAATCAGATCACCCTAGTGACCACATAGCAATGCGCTAGCAACACCTGAATGCCTTAACAACAATAAAACATGCTGAAAATAAATCAAATCACCCTAGTGACCACATAGCAATGACCTAGCAACAACAAAACATGCTGAAATCAATCAGGTCACCCTAGCGACCACATAGCAATGCTGAATGCCTTAACAACAATAAAACATGCTGAAAATTAATCAAATCACCCTAGTGACAACATAGCAATTACCTAGCAACAACAAAACATGCTGAAAACCAATCAAGTCACCCTAGTGACCACGTAGCAATGCCCCAGCAACAACACAACATGCTGAAATCAATCAGATCACCCTAGTGACCACATAGCAATGCACTAGCAACAACAAAACATGCTGAAATCAATCAGGTCACCCTAGCGACCACATAGCAATGCTGAATGCCTTAACAACAATAAAACATGCTGAAAATTAATCAAATCACCCTAGTGACAACATAGCAATTACCTAGCAACAACAAAACATGCTGAAAACCAATCAAGTCACCCTAGTGACCACGTAGCAATGCCCCAGCAACAACACAACATGCTGAAATCAATCAGATCACCCTAGTGACCACATAGCAATCCACTAGCAACACCTGAATGCCTTAACAACAATAAAACATGCTGAAAATTAATCAAATCACCCTAGTGACAACATAGAAATTACCTAGCAACAACAAAACATGCTGAAAACCAATCAAGTCACCCTAGTGACCACATAGCAATGCCCCAGCAACAACACAACATGCTGAAATCAATCAGATCACCCTAGTGACCACATAGCAATGCACTAGCAACAACAAAACATGCTGAAATCAATCAGGTCACCCTAGCGACCACATAGCAATGCTGAATGCCTTAACAACAATAAAACATGCTGAAAATTAATCAAATCACCCTAGTGACAACATAGCAATTACCTAGCAACAACAAAACATGCTGAAAACCAATCAAGTCACCCTAGTGACCACGTAGCAATGCCCCAGCAACAACACAACATGCTGAAATCAATCAGATCACCCTAGTGACCACATAGCAATGCACTAGCAACACCTGAATGCCTTAACAACAATAAAACATGCTGAAAATTAATCAAATCACCCTAGTGACAACATAGCAATTACCTAGCAACAACAAAACGTGCTGAAAACCAATCAAGTCACCCTAGTGACCACGTAGCAATGCCCCAGCAACAACACAACATGCTAAAAAATCAATCAGATCACCCTAGCGCGCACATAGCAATGCCCTAGCAACCCCTAAATGCCCTAACAACAAAACATGCTATAAATCAATCAAATCACCCCAGTGACCACATAGCAATGCCCTAGAAACTACAGAACACCCTACCAACTACATAGCAACATTCCAAAATCAACCAGAACACCCTAGCGACCACATAGCAATGCCTTAGTAACCCCTAAATTCCATAGCAGCAACATACATGCTGAGAATCAATCAAATTTCCCTAGCAACCACATAGCAGTGTCCTAGTAACCACAAGCACTGTAACAATCACTAATATTTCTTCAGAAAATGTAACAAACTAGTTTGTCTTATTACTGCGTTTGTGAAAGTGTGTGTTTTGTGTGTGTATTGCAGGTGGTGGTGTGTGTGTCTGCTGGATACAGACACAGTGCAGCAGTGACTAATGACGGAGAGCTGTACACCTGGGGGGAAGGCGACTTTGGTCGACTCGGTACATCACTCTCCTCTTACAGACTCTCACTAAACTCACACACACACACACACGTACCTGAGGCCTGAGGATCTGTTCTCAGATGTACTGTTGTCAGTGAAATACAATTCGCTATTGATTTCTGTGAGGTGGTTTATATGGCTTGAATGAATGCTGTGCACTGCACAGGCTTTTCTCTTTTTAGTCCACCGAGAAATATTTTGTCAGGCAGGCGACGGGAAGCCTGATCCCTCAGACTGAGTCAGACTGTTGTGTCAGAAGTTCTGCCTGTCTGTTTCAGTCTTGTTTTACTCTGTCTGCCTGTCATGTAGGTCACAGCGATAGCCACAGTCGTAACGTGCCCACTCTGGTGAAGGACATCAGTGGGGTCGGGCAAGTGGCCTGTGGCAGCTCTCACACCATTGCTGTTGCTCAAGATGGACGGATCGTCTGGTCCTTTGGAGGAGGAGACAACGGTATGGAGATGTTTCATATAAAGTGCCTGTGTTGTATGCTTCTGTAGTATTTGAATTTTTTCAGTGTAGAAGTCCACATTTTGCACCAAAATCAGTTGTAATTGAATTTTTGATGAATTTTCATCATCCGTACACTTAGTGCACTTGGAGGGATGTTAAAATAAGCAAATCATCCCTCCGTTAAGGGCCCCACTTTTAAGGCTGTTAGTAACATTAAAAAAGATTTAACGTCTGAGGAGGTAAATGTTCTATATCCACAATAACGATCCTATATTTTCTTTTTTGATTTTATGAAAGCCGAAGTAATTTTTTGGCTTTTTTAATTTTTGGTTTTATTTATTTGTTTATTTATTTATGTATACTGATATTGATATTCACACTAATATTGTCTAGTTTTCATTGTAGACTTTTTAAATTTTTTGTTTGATGTATTTATTTATTTGTTTTTACCAATAATCACTCTGATGTTCTCTATTGGAGTTTATTTATTTTTAACCAATATTCACACTGATATTCTTTCTGACATTCTCGGCTTAATCGGTTGTAGGATATTTATTTTTATTTATTTATTTATTTATTTATTTATTTATTTATTTATTTATTTTAACCGATACTGATATTCTGTACTCAATCAGTTGTAGATTTTTATTTTTTCTTGGATGTATTTGTTTATTTATTTATTTTTACCGATATTTACACTGATATTCTCTACTTAATCGGTTGTAGTTTTTTATTTTATGTTTGCTGTATTTTATTTATTTTTACTGATATTCACACTAATATTCTCTACTTAATCGGTTGTAGACTTTTTTATTTTTAGTTTGATTTATGTTTTTATTTTTATTTTCTTTAACCGGAATTCACACTAATATTCTCTACTTAATCAGCTGTAGACTTTTTTTATTTTTTGTTTTATTGTAGGTTTTTATGTTTTGTTTGATGTATTTGTTTTTTTTAAACCAATATTCACACTGATATTCTCTATTTAATCAGCTGTAGACTTTTTTTATTTTTTGTTTTATTGTAGGTTTTTATGTTTTGTTTGATGTATTTGTTTTTTTTAAACCAATATTCACACTGATATTCTCTATTTAATCAGCTGTAGACTTTTTTTATTTTTGTTTTATTTATTAACCGATATTCACACTGATATTCTCTACTTAATCGGTTGTAGGTTTTTATTTTTTGTTTGATGTATTTATTTATTTATTTTTATTGATATTCACACTGATTTTCTCTACTTAATCGGCTGTAGACTTTTTTTTTTTTTTTTGATTTCATGTATTTATTGATTTATTTTTAACCGATATTCACACTGATGTTCTCTGCTTAATCGGTTGTAGGTTTTTATTTTTTGATTGATGTATTTGTTGGTTTAAATTTTTATTTTTGAACCAATATATTCACACTGATATTCTCTACTTAATCAGCTGTAGACTTTTTTATTTTTTGTTTTATTGTAATTTTTTTTGTTTGATTTTTTTTAATGTATTCATTTATTTTACAGATATTCACACTTTTTATGTATTAATGAATGAATTGATTGATTAATAATTTTTTTTATTAATTATATATATAATGTATATTGTATTATTTTTTTTATTTGTATTTTTTTTACCAATATTCATACTGATCTTTATTTAGTTATTTATTTGTTTAATTATTTAGATATTTTTAGCTAGCTGTGATTATTTATTTAGTTAGTTAGTTGTGATTTATTTTTTATTAATCTATCATTTTCACTTAATTTAATAATTAATTCAAACATGATATTCTGCAATGGACAGTTTAAATTGACCAGCAAACAAAGACGTAATATTTGACTCAAGTTATGTTTACCATAACAATTTTAACAGCTATGCACATTAGTTTTGCGGTTTGTCATGATAACACTCTGGATCAAAATCAGTGTTTGCATATGAGACAGTAAAGCTGTGTATCTTTCAAAGTGCTCTGCTCTGTATTGTAGCGCTATCAGACATAACATCTGCTGACAGGCTCAAACCTGTTTGAAATGAAGCTGTCGCAAAGCGTTTTTAAGACAAAATATTAAAGCCAGTTGTGAAACAAGTGCAGACATGGACATGGACACACCTTAAATTATTATTGTCCATGTCAGAAGCAGTTCTGTATATGTAAACTCTGTATTTGTGTTACAGGTAAACTGGGGCATGGGGACACCAATCGTGTGTACAGGCCTAAAGTGATAGAAGCCCTGCATGGCTTCATTATTAGAAAAGTGTGTGCTGGGAGCCAGTCATCACTGGCTTTGACATCTGCTGGCCAGGTATTCACAACCTCACATATATTGCTGAGTAAATATTTACAGTTGTGCGGCCATATAAATTCTGGAGTCTCTGTGTTCTCCTGTGTGTGATGCAGGTGTTTGCGTGGGGCTGCGGCTCGTGTCTCGGCTGCGGCTCGTCTGAGACCACCTCACTCAGACCTCGATTGATAGAGGAGCTCAGCATCACTAAAATCATCGACATTTCCTGTGGAGACAGCCACTGTCTCGCTCTGTCTCATGGTAAGAGAGATGGACAAACAAAATGGAAAGAGGAGATGAGAAAATTGTATTAAATAAGATTTTAAAACAAACTGAAATGTATCATTACTGCTCAGATAGTTGCTCAGATTTTTTGTTGTCTGCAACATTTTTAGAGTTTTTTTCCCCCTAAGGTAATTCTACAGTAGTTTAATCTGTTTTTGCACTGCATTTTTTGTTTTGTTTTTTGTTTTTATCCCTAACTTTATTATATTATATTATATTATATTTATTATTTTATTTTTCTTAAATAAATATATTATTATTTTTATTTAGTTTATTTGTTTGGATTTCTTTTAAATATATTTATTTTATTTTATTTGTTTTAACAGAACATCCCCATCCCTAACTTTTTATTTTTATTTATTTATTTTATATTATTTTTTGTTTGGATTTCCTTTAAATATCTTTGTTTTAACAGAAAATCCACATTCATAATTTATTTTTAAATTTTATTTATTTAAATTTAAATTATTTATATTATTTTATTTGTTTTAAGAGAACATCCACATCCCTAACTTTTATTTTATTTATTTATTTATTTATTTATTTTAAATATCTTTGTTTTAACGGAGCATTCACTATTTTATTTTGTTTGATTTAATTATTTGATTTGATTTGATTTGATTTAACAGAACATCCCCATCCCTAACGTTTATTTTATTTTATTTTTGGGATTTCATTTACATATTTTTGACAGAATATTCACATCCCTATTATTGTATTTTATTATTTTATTTTATTTTTTTAATTTAATTTAAATTTAAATTGTATTAATTTTTTTTGGATTTCTTTTACATATCTTTTCTTTTCTTTTATTTATTATTTTAATATCTTTGTTTTAACAGAACATGCCCATCCCTGACTTGTTATTTGATCAGTGCTTTTTTTTTAATTCTTTTTTTATATTATTATTATTATTATTATTATTATTATTATTTTGTTATATTATTTTATTATTTTATATTATAATTTAATTGTATTATTATAGTATTTATTAATATTTTATTTTAGTATTTTCAGGTTTTATTTGAATGTTTGTGTAAGTTTTAATAATTTTGTTATGCTTTTGCTATTTTTATTAGATTTTATTTATTTTTTATTCTGTATAGCTTTAATTTATTTAAGTAATTTGTAAGTACATTATTTTCAATTACAGAAAACATTTTTTTAATTAGTTTTAGATTTAGTTAACCGTAACAACACAGAGGTTTAAAGGAATATTTACCAAAAAATATATTTATTTTAGATTATTTCTCACCCTCATGTAATTTCAAACCTGAAAGTGTTTTAATGATACAATAAACAGGAAATGAGTAGACTATACAATTTATATGCTATGTTACAAGTTTTCTGAAGCAATCTGATGACCACCTTTGTATGAGAAAGAGACTGAAATTTAAGTTATTATTCACTGAAGTGAAATTCTTATATTAGTGCATTTATAATTTCATTGGTTTGTGTTATAGAAAACGAGGTGTTTGCTTGGGGCAACAATGCCATGGGGCAGTGTGGGCAGGGCCATACCTCAACGCCAGTCACCAAACCCAAAAAAGTGATTGGTTTAGAAGGGGTGTCAATACAGCAGATTACTGCAGGCACCTCCCACAGCCTGGCCTGGACAGCGGTTCCTACTGACAGGTGAGGAGAAAGAGATTTTAGAGCTTTTTTAGTGATCTGCATCTCTCATTGCTTCTGGATAATGCTAATAGAATAAATATTCTTCCTGATCTAAACCCAAACCAAAAACAATTAGTCTTTAAAAGAGTTTGAGCCTACAGAAAATGCCATCATTCTCATATTCATTATGCAAATCAAACCCTGTATTGGTGTGAGTTCCACTGCTCATGTATTATTACAATGGCATTTACATTTTCCATTATTCACAGCTGTTCAGTTGCTTTGTTTTCCTGACAGGACTGAGTGTGAAATATCAATGTGTGTTTATGCGCCTGGCAGGCAGCTGGTGGCTTGGCACAGGCCGTTTTGTGTGGATCTGGAGGAGAGCACGTTTACATACCTGCGCAGTTTCCTGGAGCGTTACTGTGATAGTATCAGTGGAGACACACCACCTGCACCTTTCCCCTCTAAGAGGTAAAAACACAGCATCAACCCATTCCAGATTTACAAATGATAAATTGTGGTTTGCACTACAAATGATTAATGAAAAATACGAACAGTATAATGTATATATAAAGGCACAGAGTGTCAGATATTGCTGTTTTAGACACAAACCATAGAGCAATTCTTGCTCTTTGATAGGTAGGTATGTGGATCGATGCAGGGTGAGAAATTTATTTATTTTAATACATTTTATAGTTTCTTTTTATTTTAATAATTTAGTCTATTTTTATTTTATTTAAATTAGAATATTAAAAATGTCTTATACTTTATAAAATGGTGAATAGAATATGATTTTATGCTATGGATGGATGGATGCCTGAAACATGCCAGTCTGATTCATAGACATTTGCAATGTCGGATGTCAGTAGTTTACATCTGTCCATTACAAGCTTTAAGATTACGTAAGAGCTGTCATACAGATTATATAATATTGCAGATATTTTCATGCTGAGGCCTCAAGATGGTATGTGATGCATGTTGACCTTGAGGTCAGAACATTTAATTATGTGCCAGTATCTCCAAAGAAAGAGAGAGTGCGTCAAAAGTCTTACCAGCTTCCAGTGTATATATATATATATATATATATATATATATATATGTGTATGTGTGATTTTTTTTTAAATTACATTAAAATGTTTTTTTTTTTAATGAAATTTAATTTTATAATTCAGATTTCATTTGAATATCTTTTTTAACAGGACATTTTATTTTATTTTTTTCTTTGAATCTTTTTTTTTTTTATAGAAATATCTTCCCTTTTTTGTTTTATTTTGTTATTTTTTTAATTTAATTTGTCTTTTTTTTTTTACAAGACTTTCTATTTTATTTTATTTTATTTTATTTTATAATAGTATTATTATTATTTTATTATTTTTAAATATCTTTCTTTTTACAGACCATTACCATCCTTTTTTATTTTATTTTTTTGAATTTCGTTTAAATATTTTATTTTAACAATACATTTATTTATTTGTTTGTTTATTTATTTTTTAATTTCTTCCCTATTTTATTTTATTTTATTTTATTTTTTAGATTTCATTTTAATACCTTTTTTAACAGGACTTTCGATTTTCTTTTATTTATTTATTTATTTATTTATTTATTATTATTATTATTATTATTATTATTATTATTATTATTATACTAAATATCTTTGTTTTAACGGAACATTACCATCCCTATTTTATTTTATTTCTTTTCTTTTATTTTTTGGATTTCATTTTAACATCTTTTTTTAAACAGGATGTTTTTTATTTTATTTATTTATTTATTTAGAAATATCTTACCTATTTTATTTTATTTTTTGGATTTCACTGTAAAAATAAATAAAAT
>NW_027395119.1:0-10093 GCF_049309525.1 Garra rufa | reverse complement strand
TCCCCAGATTCCTGGCAATACACAGAAAATAGTCCATGTGACATTAGTGGTTCAAACTTAATTTTATGAAGCTATGAAAATACTTTTTGTTTGCAAAGAAAACAAAAATAACAACTTTATTCAACACTTTCTTCTCTTACGTGTCAATCTTTGACATATGTTCATGAGAGTACCACGAACTGTGAGAGAATTTTCAAGGGCAAAATAGGTCAATTGTCCATTTTAAATAGTGTAGTGATATATGAAACCACTTTCAAACCAAACATCTTTCTGCTGGTCAACATGATGTAACCGTGTGAACAACATGTGAACCCGCTGCGAAATCTGTGTGGGCAAATCTTTCTTCGTGGAGATTTCTCATGACGAAAACGTACCTGTGGGAACTTTTTCGCAAGACGCAAAATACGTACAAATAAGTCCATATGACTGCAGTTTCCAACAGAAATGAACACTATAGGCAGTAAAACAGCAAGCACTTGTAACATGCTTGCTTGGTAGCTCAGCCAGCATGGAATTGGACTTTAGATGTGGAATCCTCGGGTAAGAATCCCATGAAAAACATGACTCACGATGAAAGAGCTGAAAGATGAATGATCGAAAAACAAGCTAAAATGGCATGCTTGCCATTGCGTTTTTAATGTCACATTTGCTTTTATTCATACTATCAGGTAGGTTTAGGTGTAGAGCAGACATTTTTTTCAAACGTCATAGAGCATTAAATTTATAGCGTCACTAAATGGACATTTCAAGTCAGAACTGCGGTGACATGTACAAAACCAGCGTCACATAAAACGTACCATACGTACATTTATCTGTTCAGAGGAAAAAAAATAAACACTCTTGTAGTGGCACAATGTGTGTATCTATGTGTATGTCCTCCACGCAGTATGTAGCATGTTCTCAGTGTCCCAGTGGGTTTTCTTCACTTTCCTCCAGCACACAATCCTCAGCGCGACTCATTCAATCCTTGAACTGTGCTCTGACCTTTGCCTGTTGTTTTCCCAAAAGTTCTCAAAGTTCTCAGATATCTCATTTCATACCAGAGGAGGCGCTGACCAGAGAACGAGAGTCTCTGACTGAAGCCAGAGAAAGCAGCCGACATAGTGTGCTCATGGGATAGGACCAAAGACTAATTAGATTTGTTCAGACGAGTTCTGAATGTTTTTCTCAAAGAGGAGAAATCTGAGGACAGTCCCAGTCCTGTTGTCTTAAGTGAAACTGAGATGTTGTTTGTTGATCTTTTTACAACTTAAAGGCTAATTGTGTTGTCAGGCTTCTGTGGTTGTTATCGCAAATGAGAATCCATGTTGACATTTGCTGTGTGACTTCACAGCTATTATGTCACATTTAAGAAATATCAAACAAGTGCTGTTGTACTGAAAGTCATCGAGGTTTTATTAATTTTATGCAGCGGTTTTATAAACAAGAAGTTCATATTGAGTAACTTGTTTCAAATTTGGCCAGTTATAGGTAGAATTTTTTTCTCCACCAATGACAATGTTTCCAAATGAAGCCTAACAATCAAGGGCTACTCC
The DNA here is from genome assembly GCF_049309525.1 of Garra rufa. Lineage (NCBI taxonomy): Eukaryota > Metazoa > Chordata > Actinopteri > Cypriniformes > Cyprinidae > Garra > Garra rufa. Next base: position 8,558 of record NW_027395119.1, on the reverse strand, counting down.
AGTCTATTCAGTCTATTCCACTCCAGGTTTTTCACTTCCTGCTCTGAGTGATCCTGGTGAACCTTGCTAAAACTTTAGAATAAAAATCAATACTTTAAATGCAGCTTCAAAGGGCTCTAAACAACCCCAGCCAAGGAAGAAGGGTCTTATCTAGCGAAACTATCTGTTACAATTTATATACTTTCTAACCGCAAACGCTCGTCTTGGTCTTGCTTTGCGTGAACTCTGTGCATTCCAGTTCATGACAGTTAGGGTATGTCTAAAACTCATTTTCTCCTCCAACTTCAGAATCATCCTACATTGCTGTTTTATCTTTTTTTGTAAAGGGCATTTGACTTTCTTTGCATGATTATGAAGTTGAAGGAGAGTTTTTGGACATACTCTAACTAAAAAGGTTGTTCATTGTTAGTTCAACTCTTATACATAAGCAAATTTTAATGAACTGCCATTATTATTTATATACAATACCCTCCATTAATATTGGCACCCTTGGTAAATCTTTTTGATCTTTCATTCAAAAAATTCACACAATTCTGTCCTTTCATTTAAAGGAACACTCCACTTTTTTTGGAAATAGGCTCATTCTCCAACTCCCCCCGAGTTAATAAGTTGATTTTTACCGTTTTGAAATTCATTCAGCCGTTCTCCTGTTCTGGCGATATCACTTTTAGCATAGCTTAGCATAAATCATTGAATCCTATTAGACCAGTAGCATCGCGTTCAAAAATGACCAACGATTTTCGATATTTTTCCTATTTAAAACTTGACTCTTCTGTAGTTATATCGTGTACTAAGACCAGCGGAAATGTAAAGCTGCGGTTTTCTAGGCCGATAAGATTAGGAACTACACTCCCATTCCGGCGTAATAGTCAAGGAAGTTTGCTGCTGTAATATGACCGAAGCAGGCGCAGTAATACCACACAGCACATGTGCGAATGTTTACTTCCGTCAACATATCCAACGTGCATGCAGCACAGGCAGCGTTCCTCGCCATGGAAACATTTGTGAGAGACGATTTAGAAGATATTTACTTTGGTGTAGATCCTGAACCGTATCAATTTGAACCAGAATTCACTGAAGCTAAGGTTTTGGAACGCGAAAGACAAGAAAGTGTGTCTGAACTGCCTGGGACAGAAGGGATGAGGAGAGCAGATTCGAGCTGGTGGTGCCAAATGAAAGTGAGTGCCTGTATTGTCGCGAGTGGGACCAGGTATTGCCATCGATGGCAAGGGTGGATCTACCTGATGAGGAAGTGGCATGTCGCAACATCCGAGGACTTGGATGCAATGCTGCATCCTGCAGTAGTATTTTTTTTCCGGTTTGACAAAATAAACTAGAAAAAACGTCACACGCCGAGTGGACCTAATGGCCAGCTATCGCAAGAGTAAGTTATTCCTGCAACCACTACAATATATAATATAAAGATTTTGTTAAGAAGTTTGCATTTTCAGGCTTATATTCATGATGTACACTTTTACTCAAAACTGACTTTAAAACACCACCGACTGTTCGCAATAACTTTCTTTTGCAATCACACATGGAATTTGGTCATAGCAAATACTAGGCCAACTGTTCGCCCAAAACTACTCTTCAGGGGTTGCATTTCACAGGTAACGTTAGCCAACAATAGCAATTAATCATGTTACACTTACAGCCATGGGCGATGCTCCTCGTTGTCCTGTCTGTAACGTTAGTTTGAAGATTGTTGGGATCGCCGTGTCCTTTAGATGCTGTGCTGTAGTACCGGTAAAACTATCCAAATAGTCATCTGGTTCAAAATCCTCGGAGCAAACACGCCATTTCTTGATCGTTTCTAACGGTGTTTTGAGATCCATGTTCTGAGCAGCCAGCCATTGATTCATTAGTCGGAATTGCTTTTTTTTTCGTGGGAATTCTATGAAAGATGGTAGTAGATTACGTCTTCGACTTACTATCACAGCCCCTTAGAATGCACATAACCATAGCTAATCACACACAGGTAAATCCAGCCACTAACAGTTTACCAGCTGCAACTCTGACAGCTGCAACAACCGGAATTACACAAACTTAGCACCGGTCACATTGGAAGTTACCGAGCTGGGATCTAATTTCAGGCGCTGTGTGATATTACTGCGCCTGCTTCGCCCATGTTACGGCAGCTAACTTCCTTGACTATTACACCGGAATGGGAGTGTAGTTCCTAATCTTATCGGCCTAGAAAACCGCAGCTTTACATTTCCGCTGGTCTTAGTACACGATATAACTACAGAAGAGTCAAGTTTTAAATAGGAAAAATATCGAAACTCGTTGGTCATTTTTTAATCGCGATGCTACTGGTCTAATAGGATTCAATGATCTATGCTAAGCTATGCTAAAAGTGATATCGCCAGAACAGGGGAACGGCTGAATGGATTTCAAAACGGTAAAAATCAACTTATTAACTCGGGGGGAGTTGGAGAATGAGCCTATTTCCAAAAAAAGTGGAGTGTTCCTTTAAGTAAAACAATTGAAAGTTGGGGGAAAATTATAATAATAAAATAAATGTTTTTCTCCAGTCCACTATTATTGGCACCCCTAGAAATTCTTATGAGTAAAATATCTCTGAAGTATATTCCCATTCATATTTACATTTGGTGACTAATAGCGTGAATTTGTCCAGCCATGACTTCCTGTTCCACAGGATTATAAATATTAGGAACACAAAGGCCATATTCCCTTAATCATCCATCACACGGGGTAAAACCAAAGAGTACAGAACAAGATTGTTGAGCTTCACAAAATAGAAAGTGGCAGTAAGAAAATAGCTAAAGAATTGAAAATCTCCATAATTAAAAAGTTCCAGTCAAATAAAGATGGCTGGAATACGATGTGTGTATGTTTCAGTAAGGAGGAGAGTTTGAATAGCCAAAAACTCTCCAAGAATCACAGCTGGAGAACTGCAGAGATTAGTTGAGTCTTGAAAAAAGCCTTAAAATCAAACAGCCACTACATCACCACATGTTGTTCGGGATGGTTTAAAGAAAAATCCTCATTGCTCATCCAAAAACAAACTCCAGCATATTCATTTGTCAAACACAACTGGAGCTCTAAACGGGACTGGCTTCTATGGTCAAATAAAACTAAAAAAAAAAAAAAGAGCTTTATGGCAGCAAACCCAACAGATGGGTTTGGTACAAACAGGAATAAAATAGTACCCCATGTCCACGGTTAAAAATTCTGTTGGATCTGTAATGTTGTGGGTCTGTTTTTTTGCCGGAGGTCCTGAACATCTTGTTCAGATACCTGAGATCATTGATTCTATCAAATACCAACAGATAAAAAAATCTAAACCTGACCGCCTCTGTTAGAAATCTTAGTATGGACCATAGATGGGTCTTCCATTAGGATAATGATCCAAAAGAAACATCAAAATCAACACAAAAAATGTCACTAAGCACAAAATGAAGCACTGAAGCACTGACCTAACCCTATATAAAATGAGTGGGGTGAACTGAATCTGTTGTCAGTTGTTCTCTAAACTCATAAGGCATTGTCTGAGAAAACTCAGAGCTGGGAAAAAGGACGTTGCAATAATTTGGTGCCAATAATTGTGGCCAACATGAACTGGAGAAAAACATTTATTTCATAAGGAGATTTTCCCTACTTTCTAATGTTTTACTTCAATGAAAGGTTAAAATTTATAGATTTTTTTTAATGAAAGATCAAAAGGATAAACGATGCAGATTTATTTTCACAGCCACCTTTGCTTATATTTACCAAGGGTGCCAATATTACTGGAGGGCACTGTATATGTGTCCACTACTATTTAGAATATAATTTAAAATGTATTTTATTCATGTGATGGCAAAGCAGCCATTACTCTAGTCTTCAGTGTCATACAATCTTTCAGACATCTTTTCAACATACTCATTTGGAGCTCAGGAAACATTAGTTATTATCATTAATATTGAAAACAGCTGTGATGCGTAATGTATCTGAGGAAACCATGATATGTTTTTTCCAGGATTCCTTGATGAATAGAAATTTGGACAGCATTTATTGAAATAGTAAAGACATGAATAATGTTACAAAAGATTTCTGTCACTTTTAATCAATGTAATTACATTCCTGAAAAAATAAGCAATCTTACATTTGGTTTATGCAGAGCATGATGCAACATGTTGTTTCAGTATTAATGGTAATCAGCCAAACGAAAATTCAAATTGAATAAAAATAAAAAAACAAAAAACATATGTTTAGTCTAATTCTCACTAAAAAGGTTAATTCTTTTATAAAGGAACTGGATTGCGGTTGTTGCCAGCTTGTTGGCACGGTCAGTAACTGGTAGGCAGCAGGCCAAGCAGGTTGCCCCCATAGGGACAGTTCCAGCCGCTCGTGTCTGAGACTTGAGCTTTGTTTGTCTGCTCGGTGCAGCTCAGTATCCAACAGACGTGAGCGAGACACACAGGCCTGGCATTACCACCGCTCACACGCTAATCCTGCCCAGACCAAACAGCTTACCCCGGTCGGGGGGGAACATGCTCGTGAAAGCAGGTGTTAATTAGAGCCAGCTCAGTGCGGCGGCGCTGCCGGTGTATGCGTGTCTGTGATTTAGCTTGTGAAGAATGGGTGGGCTCATGTGCTGTGACATCACACCCATACCGTCCCAGTAAAGGGAGCGCAAACCGACAGGACTTTCATTGTTCGGTGGGAACGGGATCCATGTGTTAGAAATCCTCCTCCCACGTGCCGCAGACACAGACTCGGACTGAAACCCAACTCCGGGCCCAGGAGCTCCATGCTGATGAAAGACAGTGTTAAGGCTCCAGAAATCCCAGCCTGTCACGCCACAGCTCAGCCATCGCCATCGCCACTACCCCCAGCCCCCCGCCCATGGCCTTATGGGAGATGGAGTCTGAGTGTGGGGGTGGTTAGACGAGGGGAAATAGGGGAGTGTGTTGAGAAGATGAAGTATATAATTCACATTCTTTAATACTTCAAAAAGGCTAAAATCTCAGCCAACTGTTGAAAGCAGAAGAGGAAAGCTTTTTAAACAAGCTAGCAAGTAACAGTATAGTTTTCATGCAGACATATAAAGTGATTTAAAGTGCTCCTATTATGCTAGTTTAAAGGTTGTTTATATTGTTTTATGAGTCTCTTAAAACAGGTTTACATGTATGCAGGGTCAAAAAAAACACTTTAGTTTTCTCCAAAAATAGATTTAATTTTACCTCATTTCTAAATGATTCGTAAACGACTCGTGCGAAGCAGTTCGAAGAATCAGTCTCTCTAAACCCCTCCTTTCCGTGAGCCCTCACTGCTGTGATTGGTCAGACGGCGCAGTCCTTTAAGATTGGCCCAGAGACATAGAGAGAGCTCTCCATATGGCTCTGGATTGGTCTACTGCGGGGCGTACAGGGCGTGTAGGAAACAAAAAGCCCATTGCCATAACTGAATGACAGCCCTGGAGACTTGTCAATACATAGAAAAGATGGTATCGATTGTACCTTACTGAGTCTGATGATAAAACGGTTGAAGTGGCTGATCGACAAGAAACTGACACCATGTTTACACCGAACGCAAGCAGCACGGCGTGACAAAGTACAATAGAACCTATGATGCTGTCTACACTGGATGCGGCGCGACACGGCAAATCCCTAAACTACTGACGCGTTCTATTTATGTCGTGCTCACAGAAAGTTCAAATGATTTGCAACAGTCGCTTTGTCGTGTCCAGTGTACACAGACTTTAGCTATTGTGGCACGGCGCGACAACCGCCACGTCCGGTGAAGACACGGTGTGATTCGCAAGCACGATTGGAAAAAACTTTAACTAGTTAGCACAGACCACAGTGGAAAGTGCTCGCAATTTGCTTATGTAAGCGAACCGGGCACATCTCTATGTTGTAAACTTCAACATTATACGAGCCATTACACTGTGTAAAGTCATGCACCATCCTTTATCGTTTATCATCCAACTAAAAAGACACACAGTCAAGCTGCATCAATCCAAACATTTTTAGACTACAGTGGGCCCACAGCTGAACAACATAACTATAGAAGCGAGTTAGCCGGTTAGCTAGACACAACATAACATACACAACTACGTATTTTGAACGATCGCTAGAAAATACAGTCATCAATAATTAATCATACTTACAGGTAGAGGTTCAGAGGAGCAAGCATCTGATAAACTGGCCACTGATCCATCTTATAAGAGCAAGCGTTTGGTGAATCCTGCGTTGTACTACAAATTGCAGTCCTCAGTAAAATGACGGGAACACAAGATTGGAATTGTACTGCTGGGGTGTTACTGAAAAAATGTGTTGTTAACCACTGATTCTTTGTAGATTCATCTTTTGGAAGTGATTATAAAACAAATGTACTCTCACAGCGTAGAATAAAGCGTCTTCTCGACATGATGTTAACCACATGGAAATATTACTGTGTTTGTGGGCGAGCAAGTTGTTGAGACGTAGAAAGTGGGCGGACATTATGCAAATGTGTTACTTCGTGACGTGCGGCCGTAACAGAAAAAAGATTCGAATTCCTGACGACTCGTTTAAGCAAAAGTGAACCGACTCTTTTTTTTGATAGACAATAACTTTATTTATTGTGCACTTTTGGCTACGAAACTTTGCAGGTAGTTTATGTTCACCTACAGCTACACGACACACCGCATGAAAGGTCATTTTTGAAAAAGCATAATAGGAGCACTTTAAAATCTGTTTATTAATACACCTGCCAAGTCAGTTCTAGTATGTAGTTCAAATGGATAGAATCTATGTTTTTTTGTGAAGGGCGTTTGATCTTCTTTGCATGTTCACTTTGCGATGTAGGATGATTTTGAAGTTGGAGGAGAAAATGAGAAAGTTTTTCGACATACTCCAACTGTTATGAACCTGAATACACAGAGTTCACGCAGAGCTAGACAAGAGTAGCGTTTGAGGTTAAAAAGTATATAAATTGATTTTTTTTTTTTTTTTTTTTTTTTGCGTTTCGCTAGATAAGACCCTTCTTCCTCGACTGAGATAGGTTTAGAGCCCTTTGAAGCTGCATTAAACTGCATTTTGAAAGTTCAAACTCGGGGGCACCATAGAAGCCCATTATATGGAGATAAATCCTTAAATGTTTTCCTCAAAAAACATAATTTCTTTACGACTGAAGAAAAGGCTTGGAAATGCCAGAATAATTTTTAATATAACTCTAATTTAATTTGTCTGAAATAAGGTCATATACACCTAGGATGCCTGAAGGTGAGTAAATGATAGGCTAATTTTCATTTTTGGGTGGACTAACCCTTCAAGTTGGTGGACTTTGACATTGTGTGTATTGATGTCTTTCTGCGGTTTTAATAAAATACATTCCGATGTTCATTCATAGTTTTTTTTTTAATGTGTTTTAAGTAAAGAAGAAAAGACGATCAGTTCAGATTGATCTAATAAGGCAAAACAGTGATCTGTCACAACACCTTGTTTTATACCAGAAGTTGTGGCTGCTTTGTCTTGTCTGTCAGCTTGTTGTCAGTGTCCTCTTTGCTCCGCGATGTATTTTTCACTGCGTTTAACATGATGTGTAGTGTGAGAGCGGCATTGTTTGTCAGACATAGCAACAGTAACTAAAGAGTGCGGGTTTTTGCGAAGGGTCAATTACTTGAGAAAGAAGCTTTTTTGAATGGTGTACTTACATTATCTTACCAGCAGGGCTTACTTGTACCATGCTATCTGGCCAAACTAAACCTTGACTTCTTGGTCTGAGTTGCATGTGCTTAAAACTCTTTTGGCTTTATTTTTAGATGGAGCTCTTGCATGAAGCTTACTTCCCCTATCCAAAGTGTTCCCATGGTTTTAGCGAGCTGAGTGATGTTGAGTGAGCCGACCCTGAACAAGGTCCTCCAGTGGCCATTTACACAGACACACATGTCTACATCAGACCATGCACAATCAAGCACTTCAAGCATTCAGAAGGGTTTATACAGTCAAATAAAACAATTGGTCGTCTAAGAGAATTTGGATTCTATCAAGTTTTTCCTTTAGAGAGGAGAATGATATCTATCTAGCTCTTTGTCTAGCTACCTTGTCTTGACAAAGTTTTTGTTTTCTAGGTAAACCCTACTACACCCTCCTTTAAAATAAAAGTGCTTTAGAAGGTTCTTCACGCCGATGCCATAGAAGAATCATTTTTGGTTCCACAAAGCCATTCAATCAAAGGTTCTTTAAAGAAGCATCTTTTTCTTAACTTTTTATCTGTATGGAACCACATTTCTTTTTTTACTTGCAAACTTGCAATTGCTATTCTGCCTTTATAACTCGCAGTTGTGAGTTTATATCTCACAATTCTGAGAAAAAAATCTGAATTGTGAGAAAAAAATTCTGAGAACACATCATTCTTTTTTCCTTGCAAATTTGCAATTGCGAGTTTTTTATCTCGCAATTCTGACTTTATTTCTCACAATTCCAAGTTTGTATCTCACAATTCTGACTTTCTAACACGTAAATGCAAGTTTATATCTCACAATTATTAAACAAAAATTATAAAGATATGTGCAAGATATAAAATTTGGAATTGTGAAAAAAAGTGGGAATTGCAAGAAAAAAGTA
>NW_027395118.1:0-10105 GCF_049309525.1 Garra rufa | reverse complement strand
AGCCTGCTTTCCCGCTCAAAATTGCTATGTTCAAGTTAAAAAGTTCAACTCATGCGTCATAAAAAGCCCTTAAACTGTAATCTTTTGAAGGTATTTTTTGACGATTAAGCCACTTGTATTGTATTTTATTTCTGTATTTATTGTTTCTCTCTGATTTTTTCTAATGTAGGCTTATTTTTGTTATGCTGCTATTTTGACTTAAATTGTATTAAGAATTGTCTTATGGCTGTTTATTTGGTATTGTGTATGTTCTCTTTAAAAAGTTGAGTTTCCTTTTCTATGCATAAAAGGAGAACAATCCTTAGCTCGCTTTTTAATTCTGTGTAACAAATAATTAATCATATTGATTCATCGTGTTCCATTTTTACATGTTTCTCTTTTAGTGTAAAGTTTTATAAAAACTACTAAATGCACTTTTTTTAAATCAGTAATTTTGTGTTTATTACTCTTGAAGGGAGAAGAAAGTGAGAACTGAGAAAATGTGTCAGCTGGAATTGAGTAAGCTTTAGAGAAACTAATATGATTGGCCCAACTCCAAATAGAATCCACAACGACATAGTTTGTAACGATTGTAATTTCACTGTAAATCCGTCTTTTAAAGAGAAAGTGGGTGGCTCTTAAAAGAGCCTTTGGGTTTTTTCAGTAACGAAACTGCGTTCATTTACTTGCCCTTGGCGGGCTTCTCGGTTTTCTTGGGCAGCAGCACAGCCTGGATGTTGGGCAGCACACCGCCCTGAGCGATGGTCACTCCGCCCAGAAGTTTGTTCAACTCCTCGTCGTTGCGCACCGCCAGCTGCAGATGACGGGGGATGATACGGGTCTTCTTGTTGTCTCTTGCGGCATTTCCAGCCAACTCCAAGATCTCAGCAGTGAGATACTCGAGCACAGCGGCCAAATAAACTGGAGCACCAGCACCAACGCGCTCGGCATAGTTGCCTTTACGGAGAAGTCTGTGAACACGGCCAACGGGAAACTGCAGTCCTGCTCTGGAGGAGCGAGTCTTAGCTTTTGCTCTGGCTTTACCGCCGGTTTTGCCTCTTCCACTCATGTTGAAGGTTTTGAAGCTGCTTCCACAGAATAATGCAGGAATAGTGCTATAGCTTGACAATCAGGTTTTAAAAGAGCGTGCTCGTCGTCTATTGGTTAGAGTCGATCACAGCTGAAAACCAATCACTGCACGTCCCTCCAAATTCCAAACCCCTCCCTCCCTTTGCTAGTTTCGTTCACTGTTGAACAGAACAATAACGTTCATGTTTTATAATAGACATCTGTTTAAAATGAAATAAGGAAATGTTTTGATTACTTTTTAAATTGGAAAAAAGATTATGAAGAACTTAGACTTGTTTGGTAGTGTTAAAGAATATTCATCATAATCAAATGTTGATTTTTCAGATCAAATTTATTTGAGATATTTATTTGAAATGTATTTGCACATGGTTTTAAAGCCTTGTATTAATGAACAATTATCTGGGACACTTAACAAATCCTGCGTTTCATTCCACATGTCAAAAGCTTTCATTGTCTCATCAGTATGAGCTCCATTGTCAGAGGAACAGCTTCCTTGATTAGTAACGTTTATTTTACGTAAACCACATGGATATTTTTTTCTACAAAGCATAACTAGTGCAATACACTTGTACTTACACTTGAGTGAGTTTATCCTTGTAGGCATAGTGGCAAAATAAAGAACGAATATTTGGTGAATGAGATCTGTAAACGTGAAAACTCAGATCAGTTAAACTAAAAATACATCAAATTATTTATTTGGGGTTGATGAGAGTTAACACAAATGGATATTTTGTATTGTATTTTTCTGTCTTTTTTGGGTGAAAGAACGGCCTCTAAGAGAGGTTACATTCTGCAAGATCTGTATGAAGAAAATGGCTTAAAATTATTCCAGGACCTCAAAGTAAGATATCCTCTTCCTGGATTTTCCTGGTTTCTGTACTTCCAAGATCAGCGATCAAAACTCATGAAGTTCCCTGGGATTCTTTCCAGCCTGTGCACCCTCTGAGATGATTGTGGATAAATCCAGGAATATCATATCGAGTGGTGTCTACAATATATGCACAATTAATCTCAAAAATACTAGCTCTGGGAGTGATTGAATCAGGGAATCATGACACTAAGGAGAGGAATGTAGAACTGGACTGTGGGAATGTACAGGATAATGTATTTTTTTACATCAAAGAATCATGCACACTAGTTGATTCATTTCAAGTTTGTTCAGAAGTTCTTTTTCCCCATACAGACATTTTAAAATGAAGCTTACAGATACCTCAAACTACAAAATGTAATTTGAATATGGTTGGTACTTACCTGCATATTTTCTAGGATTACCCAGATGTCTCTAATCTTTAGTCTCAAGTGGCAGTATTTCTTCAGGATATTTTGGAGTTTCCAGTCCCTAAATGCCTTTTATATTTATTCAATGATAATTAATCGTTTAGTATCTGCACTAATTTGGCTTCTAAGAAACTTATATTTGCTGGTTTAACAGCTGCAAAATAAATAAATTCTTGTTTTTCTCCTAGGCCATCCTAAATAAAAGAATGGTAAACATATTTCAGAGACATTGTTCTTATACAGAAATCATTGGCTGTCATTCATAAAGCACGATGTTCAACTGTGGATGTTTGTGATAAAGCATTAAAGCACTTTTGAAAACACCTTTTTTTTTGTTTCAGGAGTCATCAAATAATCGAAACAGATCTTAAAGACAGTCACTGTATTTATCTCCATCAGTTTGTACATGACTTTAAATATGAATTTAGTTTTATTTTCTTGAGCACACATACACTAATAAAGCAAAATAAACATTGTGTTTTGAAACTCTTTAGGTGAGAATATGGGTGGCTCTTAAAAGAGCCTTTGTGGTAGCTGAAAGCTTTGTCAAGCTTTATTTGGAGCTGGTGTACTTGGTCACCGCCTTTGTGCCCTCAGACACGGCGTGTTTGGCCAGTTCACCGGGCAGCAGCAGACGCACAGCGGTCTGGATCTCTCTAGATGTGATGGTGGAGCGCTTGTTATAGTGAGCCAGACGAGATGATTCACCGGCGATGCGCTCGAAGATGTCATTGACGAAAGAGTTCATGATCCCCATCGCCTTAGAAGAAATACCAGTATCAGGATGAACCTGCTTCAACACTTTGTAGACATAGATAGCATAGCTCTCCTTCCTGGTCCTCTTGCGCTTCTTTCCTCCTTTACCGGCGGTCTTCGTGACGGCCTTCTTGGAGCCTTTCTTAGGTGCGGACTTCGCTGGTTCAGGCATATTGACGCTGACGAAACAATGATTAAAATGTACCGGACAGGCGCATTTATTGACTAGTCTATGCTAATTTTCAAAGAGATCTAGAAGTTCTTCTTCTTCTTCTTCTTTCAGGTTTTATGGCGGTTGGCACCTCACTTAAAAGGCGCATTACCGCCACCTACTAGACTGGAGTGTGGGCAGTAGAATGGCGTTGAGGACAGTGAAACTTAAACTAAATTATATATATATATATACATAAAAAAAAAAAAAAAAAAAAAAAAAAAAAAACTCCTTGGATTGCATACTCATTTTAAATTCTTTCAATTAACCCAGTATTTTTAAGGTAATTTATTAATACCTTGTGCACTTTCCCAGATGTATTTCCCAATATATACTCAAGTGTCATATTTTGTTCTTTGATTTGTGTCTTTAATTCTGCCCTATCATCCTCATAATTTTTGCATTCTAATAGTATATGTTTTACTGTCTCTTGTGCATTACAGTGACTGCATAGCCCAGTGGGATGTTTCCTTATTTTGTACAATGTTGCATTTAAACCAGTATGACCCATTCTTAGGCGCGATACTACCATCTCCTCCCTTGGGCTCCTGCCCATCTTCGTATTTGTGACTACCTGTTTTTGAATATTGTATAAATGACGCCCTGTATCTGCTACGTCCCAATAATACTGCCATATTTTGAGTATGTACTTTCTTATAATAGTTTTAACCTCTGCTCTACTTACTGGTACTTGTACATCTACTACCTCATGCTTTACAGAGTTTTTTGCTAGTGTGTCCACTATTTCATTTCCTTCCACCCCTACATGGGCAGGAACCCAAAGGAAAGATACCATTATTTTCTTATTATGAAGTGTGAGGAGTAAATAGAGAATTCTATATATGAGGTCTTGTCTACATGATACCTTTCCAGACTGAATGCTGGTTAATGCTGACAGACTATCTGATGCTATAACAATCTCTTTGCTCTGAATATTGCCTTCCACCCATTCCAGTGCTAGCAAGATAGCTATTAATTCCACACTGTATACCGACAGGTAGTCTGTTGTTCTTTTTTTACATGCTACTTCATACCGGGGTATGAAGAAAGCAGCACCAGTCCGGCCTGTTTCAGGTTGCTTTGATCCATCTGTAAATATAAATAACTTGTCTTGATATTGCTCTACATAATTTTGAACTATTAACCACTGTGACATTATTTCTGATCTTTCCTTTAATATTTGCTGCAAGCTTATATCTACAGATGGCATTACAAATTTCCAAGGTGGAATCTCTGACATAGCCACAGTGGGGCTTATCTTCAACTGACTGAGACCTGCATTTTGTGCTTTTACATTCCCCACCCATCCAAAGCTATTGAAGTTGCTTTTATTATGTTCTGCACACTCTTGCAAGACTGTCTTTGTGGGGTGCATTGTACTATGTCCTTGTAAATTTGTCCAATATGCCAACATGATCTTGGCCCTCCTAATACGGAGCGGCATCTCTCCTGTCTCTACCTGTAATGCAGTTACTGGTGATGTTTTAAATGCTCTAGTACATATTCGGAGTGCCTGTGACTGTTCCACATCCAGTAGATCTAGAAGTCCTTCTGATTTCCTGTTTTCAAAGACCAACCGCTTAAACTCGTATGTGATTGGACAACTCCAAGTATCACGAGCGGAATGAGGGCCAATCACAGGCGATGAATTGATGGCCCCACCCAACGCTTCAAGTTTGAACTACATCAGCAGATATGAAGACGTTTCTTTTGTTTAATTCCCGCTCTTTTTTGTTAGTTGTGTTTTATACAAGAAAACACTTGGGTCTCAAATATCAAATAGTGTAATTTGTTAACCCCTTATAAACCCATTGAGAGAATTCGGAGAAAGGACAGCAATGGCGTTTAGACACTTTATTTTCCTCTTCTGTCCTGCCAGTTTCACTTTTGCTTTAACTAAAATATGATTGTTTTCTCTTTATTTTGTAAAGCACTTAAATTCAAAGAAAACGCTAAACAATTAAATGAAAACAACACGTAAGGCAAAAATAAACACCATCTAATTTTGTGGGTCTACAAAACATTCGAAAACTTATATTCTGGGAGCAATACACTGGTCTAATTTTAAACTCGTATGTGATTGGACAACTCGAAGTATCACGAGCGGAACGAGGGCCAATCACAGGCGATGAACTGATGGCCCCACCTACCGCTCCATGTTTAAACAATATCAGCAATATGAAGATGTTTTCCTTTGTTTCAGTTCCCGCTCTTTTTGTTAGTTGTTTTATACAAAAAAGCAAATGGTTCTCAAATATGATATATTTAAATCTTTAAACCACGCGTAGCCCCATTAAAAGAAACTTAAATGTCATTACTATTGGATTGTGTTGTGTATATTTTGTAAATAACTTCAATTCAAAGAAAACATAAACACCATGCAAAGCAAAACAAAAATAAACCTCATTTCATTGTTTAACCAACCCCAGTTTTGAGTTTCAAAACACAAGAATCTCTTTATAAAAAGGATTCGCTCATAAGTTTAGTTAGTGTTTACCTAAAGCATAAAAAACAATATTACTTAAACTTCGACTCTTTATGTGACATTGTGGGTGGCTCTTAAAAGAGCCGTTGGGTTTGAAATTGTTTTTCTCCTGATTTTAGACGTTTAACCTCCAAAGCCGTACAGAGTGCGTCCCTGTCGTTTCAGAGCGTACACGACGTCCATGGCGGTGACGGTCTTTCTCTTGGCGTGTTCGGTGTAGGTAACGGCATCTCGGATCACGTTCTCCAGAAACACTTTCAGCACACCGCGGGTCTCTTCATAGATCAGACCGGAAATACGCTTGACACCGCCACGGCGAGCGAGACGACGAATGGCGGGTTTGGTGATTCCTTGGATGTTATCGCGCAGAACTTTACGGTGACGCTTAGCGCCTCCTTTTCCAAGACCTTTGCCGCCTTTGCCTCTTCCAGACATGGTTACAAAAACAGCAGTTCTAACTCAACAACAGTCAAAATTCTGAGGAGTGAGAAACAAGGTTAGCTTTAAAGATCATCTAGACGGACCTAGTTGAAACATGCCAAGGCGGAGCTATGCACGCCATCCATAGAGGCCCAGCTACTCAGAAAGGAAAACGGGCGCACTAAAACTTTTACATAACAAAACCACTGTCTCTTTTCCATCCTGTTAGGAATTGGCCCCTTAGGAGAAAGTTATTTTATTTTATTTTATTTCGTTTTATTATTAGCGTTACACATTAAAAAAAAAAACAAATTTAATATAAGGTACCAGTGAAGCAGAAATTTTAAAGTACATTTGTTCTTTGTGTGTGTGTGTGTGTGTGTGTGTGTGTGTGTGTGTGTGTGTGTGTGTGTGTGTGTGTGTGTGTGTGTGTGTCTTTTGCTTGTATCTGCTGTATTTTGTCTTTGTTATTGAATTCACTAACCAATATATCAATGCAATTACACAGTATTGTTCATAAAACTAAACTATGAGCTGTAAAAATATAAATAAAAGTATGTATATATGTATTTAAAATTAATGAATTGATATAATGCATAACACTAAAAATAGGAGGGATTTTTGAAGAAAGTCCTGCTGCTACTTATAAATAAATTTTTATAATGGAAAGCCTTATAGCGCTTTTTCCTTCACTCGTGCATATGAATGAGTAATTCAAAATAAATGAATCGTGTCAAAATAATGTTTACCTCGTCTAATTTTAATCACTAGAGAAAGCCGTGTGCCTCTGCCTATCACTCCTACAGTTTTCCTTGAGGATCAGGCGCTGTGCTGGGCTGATTGAGTCTACACGGCTCTCATGAGCTGTTTAAGTTCAGGACGCAGCTTAGCAGCGTTTCATTGTACTCACTGTACACGCAAGCAGATCCTCTCAGAGACATGGCCGAGACCGCTCCAGCTGCCGCGCCGGCTAAAAGCCCCAAGAAGAAATCAGCATCTAAGCCCAAGAAAGCGGGCCCGAACGTCAGAGACCTTATCGTCAAGACTGTAACCGCCTCCAAGGAGAGAAGCGGCGTGTCCCTTGCCGCCCTGAAAAAGGCTCTTTCTGCGGGTGGCTACGATGTGGAGAAGAACAATTCCCGCGTCAAGACCGCCGTCAAGAGTTTGGTGACCAACGGCACCCTGGTCCAGACCAAAGGCACTGGCGCCTCCGGTTCCTTCAAGCTTAACAAGAAGCAAGTCGAAACCAAGAAAAAGCCCACCAAGAAAACTCCTGTGAAAGCAAAGAAACCTGCTGCAAAGAAGCCTGCTGCCAAGAAACCCGCCGCCAAGAAATCACCCAAGAAGGTGAAGAAACCGGCCGCCACCGCTGCAAAGAAGGCGACAAAAAGCCCTAAGAAGGCCAAGAAGCCAGCAGCTGCGAAGAAACCAGCCAAGAGCCCCAAAAAGGCGAAGAAGCCAGCAGCCGCTAAGAAAGCAACCAAGAGCCCCAAGAAGGCCAAGGTAGCCAAACCCAAAACGACAAAGCCCAAGGCAGCCAAGCCTAAAAAGTCAGCTCCCAAAAAGAAATAAGTCAGTCTTTGTGTTCGATTCTTCCCAAAAACAAAACGGCTCTTTTAAGAGCCACCCACTTACTTAAAATAAAGAGCAATATTTTATTGATAATCCTTGAATATGGTTTCTAGGCACTTCAGAAAGCAAACTTACAGAGCGTGTTTATTTCGTGTAAAAGTTGTGTACAGTTGTGTACGACACACTCACTTTATAATGAGTAAATAAATGAAAAATATAGTAGTGCACAGATGCATACATGTGTTCACTTTCTAAATATAATAGCCAACGAAATAGGACGAATGTAAATCAATAAAAAGGCAACAGATTTGTTTTAAAAATAGCTTTTACATTTTCCATGCAGTTATCAATGGCAGATTAGAATAAAGAGACTGGCAAAGCGAGTGAGGGGTTTGGTGTTTTTGGAGGGACGCGCAGTGATTGGTTCACTATCGTGTAAAACTCTGGCCAATAGACGCCGAGCACGGTCTCTTAAAACTGATCGTCAGATTCGAGGCTTTATTTCTGCATTGATCAGCAGTATATTACAACAAATTAAAAAAAAAAAAAAAAAAAAAAAAAAAAATGAGTGGCAGAGGCAAAACCGGAGGTAAGGCCAGAGCCAAGGCTAAAACACGTTCTTCTAGAGCAGGACTGCAGTTTCCTGTTGGCCGTGTTCACAGACTTCTCCGTAAAGGCAACTATGGTGAGCGTGTGGGTGCCGGTGCTCCGGTTTATTTAGCCGCTGTGCTCGAGTATCTCACTGCTGAGATCTTGGAGTTGGCTGGAAATGCCGCAAGAGACAACAAGAAGACCCGTATCATCCCCCGTCATCTGCAGCTGGCGGTGCGCAACGACGAGGAGTTGAACAAACTTCTGGGCGGAGTGACCATCGCTCAGGGCGGTGTGTTGCCTAACATCCAGGCTGTGCTGCTGCCCAAGAAAACCGAGAAGCCCGCTAAGGGCAAGTAAATCAACATACTTTGATTATTGAAAATTCCCAAAGGCTCTTTTAAGAGCCACCCACTTTCTCTGTCTAAGAGCATTTTATGCCATTGTACTTAGCTATACTATCTATGAGTTGCTGAAATGTCACTATATTGAAGTAAAACTATAAAGCACAAATTAAGTTTGAGCAGTAGACTTTGGTGATATTACAAAGCCCTTTTACCTTTTTTTATCTTATAATCTAATTAAACCGATTTCTGAAAGTCCAGCTTTCTAGTGATTAAAGAAAACGAAACGTGACGTTGAAGAGTAAATAAAAAAAATATATAAAAAAAAAATAAGTAACAACATTTAAAGAGCTGCTGCTTCAGAGAAAATACTATTTTGCGTTAGCGAATAAGACTGTGCTTTCAAGAAAATGGCAAGAACTAAGCAAACCGCCCGTAAATCCACCGGTGGCAAAGCCCCGAGGAAGCAGCTCGCTACCAAAGCCGCCCGTAAGAGCGCCCCAGCCACCGGTGGAGTCAAGAAGCCCCATCGTTACAGGCCCGGAACCGTGGCTCTGCGAGAGATCCGCCGTTATCAGAAGTCCACTGAGCTGCTGATCCGCAAACTGCCTTTCCAACGTCTGGTTCGAGAAATCGCTCAGGATTTCAAGACTGATCTGCGCTTCCAGAGCTCCGCTGTTATGGCCCTGCAGGAATCCAGCGAGGCTTACTTGGTCGGTCTGTTTGAGGACACCAACTTGTGCGCCATCCACGCCAAGAGAGTGACCATCATGCCCAAAGATATTCAGCTGGCTCGCCGCATTCGTGGAGAACGCGCTTAAACTCACAGCGCACTGTAAACCCCAAAGGCTCTTTTAAGAGCCACCTCAATATGTCAACAAAGAGGATTTCCGTTGCTTATGTATGTGAAACTATGCTTCTTGAATTCCTTTTTTTTTATTTCCTTTTGAGATGTCTTTTTAAATGGTTAAACCGGTGTTTAATTTCTCAAATTGCTCTGTTATGCTGGCTCCATATGCAAGAAAAACTATTCTAATTGATGATAGAAAATCAAAATGGTTTAGTCAGTTTAATTGTGGTGGTCTCTTAATTTAAGCCCCCCTTTTTTGTGATCCTAGCCTTCGACATTTATACAAACATAAGACAAGGCTGAAGTAATAAAAGTTATAACTTAAATGGATAATGAAAATGAGTGTGAAAAACAAACCTATACCACTTACTTTCATCAGTGAAAGTGTAAAGAAGCTAACTAGATGGCTGCTGGCTTTCTTGGAGACCTCTTTTGGCAAGACCAAATCCAGATTCCTAAAGAAACTCTGCAAACACAAATAACAAAACATGAATGATAAATTTGCTCAAGCCGGTAGAAACTTTTCCTCC
>NW_027395117.1:0-10112 GCF_049309525.1 Garra rufa | reverse complement strand
CCGCTGTGTTTGCTTTTAGAGATGGCAGTGGCTGAGCTGTTACTTTATAATAAAACTATTGTTGTTAATGAAATAGAGTAAAATTAGACAGCAGTGTTATAGTCAGACAACGTAATTCACTTAATATTAACATCTTGTTTATTGAACTGTTGTATTTAATCAATATCACATTTGTGAACTCGCTTAATTTTAAAAGCTGTCACTCTTCTTATCGCGATTCATGGGCACACAAAAAATGAGCGTGCAAGTGAGTTCTCTTTCACTTTAATTAAGCAAGACTCAAAAGCACATGCAAATGATACATTCTGTCATCTGTCATCACACTATAAGCGCGGAACCTGCAAGAATGAGTAGAATTATTATTAATATCCGCACCGGATATTCATTTCTATTAGTTTCTCTTGAGAACTATATATAAACGTCTTTTATGTGAAATATCTTATTCAGGTCAGAGCTAAATAAATAAAAAATAACATGCATTTTGTATTATCCCACTTATTTTGGTTAAAATAATTAATATTTTGCCGATTCTGCAAAATATATGAAAACTTTTGACCTTAACTGTATATTTATATAAGGACAGCAATGACTATACCTATTGTTACTTTTCTAAAAACTTACATGTTGCTTCACCTTTCAAAATGTTCAAATATTAAATGTTTGAGAGAGATGCTGACATACTGTACAGTAATCATTACTGCATTTCATTATTGTTTCAATATCATATATCTGTGCATATTTGTGAACATACAAAACTGACAAATATCCTCAAACACCAGATTCATCTCTGCCTCCTATATCTTCTCCCAGCAACAGTTTTCAGCAGGAAATGATGATTTAAATGTCAAATCAAGAGAGCACAGACAGCAAAGCTGCACTTGCAGGTCGGTATGATGAGGAGACATTTGTTTATGCTGCTCAGATTGCAGAGCCCCTGATCCCCCTGTCTACATACCCCCCACACCCCCTTCTGCTAGCTTCCCTTCACCTCTTTAATGTCAGGATCAACGCTTTGGCTCTCTGAGAGTTGTGCTGATCAACACCCCAACCAAAGCCAGCAAACAAACAAACAAACAAAAAATAACTACGATTACATTCTCTTTCCTTATTCCGCATATTCAGAGCTGTTCAGAATACAGAACAAGAGTGTCATTAGTGCAGACTGAGAGGAAGTGTTGCCATGGTTTCCTTTTCATGCCCCTTGATTGTTGCTTGATCAAAAAAGAAAGAGAGCAGAAGCCAAACACTTCGATAGACAAGATATACAAACAGCCAGACAGAACAAACACAGTACATTAACCCTCTCAAGGTCAATGACTCCTGACCAGTGTTATTATTTATATACATTAATTATATCTTTCATTTTTTTGTTTATTGTATTTTTTTGGTTATATTTTCAGTTTTTGTTTTAATTTTTATTTATTTCAAGTTATTATTTTTTTTTTTTTTACTTTTTAGGGCTGGGTATCATTTGAATTTTATCGATTACGATTCTTTTCGAGCCCAGTTTCGATTCCAATTTAGTAAACAACAACAACAACAAAAGTCAAACATTAATATCATCAAACATGTTTATTTTCAGTGCTTGCTTGCACATATTAGTTTATTACAGGGGTTCTCAACCTTTTTTTTATACCGGGGCCCCCCTCCTTCTCGGGTTAATTTTGCAAGGCCCCCTATGCCTGACATTTCCTCTAAAGGTGTTTATTTTTTAACCTTTTTTACTAACCAAAACATTTGTTTTGCCTTTTTGTTTTTCTACTGCATGTTATAAAAAAATTCAAACAAACTTTAAATTAAAGCTATACTTTTGAATTTAAAAGAAAACCCTGTGCTCTAACTTTTTAACATGTATATACATATACAGATTTAAAGCTCCTGAATTATTTAATGCAGACATTAATCTTCACAACTTCAGAGTACTCTTTCTCAAGTAAGTGAACCTGCCAAACAACAGGGAGATGCCAAAATACCACTCACTAAACATGTCCTTTTGAACTGGACTGACTGAATACTGTTTGTATTTATTATAAAATAAACATATAAATGAAAAATACAGTAAATACATTCTAAATCTGTTTATGCTGGTGCTAATATGTGCATAAACACCACTGACCCTTACAAAATCCACCTCTATGGGTGAGCATCCATTATAAAACACTCACAGGACATTCATTTTGACAACTATGCAAATATTTTGAAATTTCACGCAAAAATACTATGGATCAGAGGCTGAGCCCCGAAATCATGAATGGTTTGTGAATCAACAGCGGACTTTTGCGTGCCTAATGTACGAGTCCGATTTACAAGAATGAATACATTAGGCACGCGCGAGTTCGTTGCTATTACTCTGATCATCTTTGCCTTTACATTAATGGGAGGGTTTGTTTCATGCAGCCAAGAGATGAAGTAGATACCTGTGCTCCCGCGGGGGTATAAGTTACTTTTATGTGGGCTTTTGCGGGACAAAATAACATATATTCCTCTTGAAGCATGCAGGCGCGGGACTAAAAAATCCGTCCCTTGCAGATTTCCAAAATGAAGTTTGCGTGCAGCGGTAGCTTTGTCTTCGGTTTTTACAAAGCGTAGCCACACTTTTGAGCGCTTCCCGCGATCCATCTTGTAGACTGATGTTTGCATTACCACATAAGGTCCTGGCAGATTGCTAGATGAAAAAATGCACCCAGGAATCGAAACGAGGTATCAAAATTTTTATTTTATACAAGTATCCGATTCTTTATCTTAAGTATCCGATTCCAGAATCGGAATCGATTTTCGATTCCCAACCCTATTACTTTTGTTATTTTTATTAGTGTTTCTTATTATTATTATTTAGGTTTAATTTATTTTAATTTCAGTTTTAGTTTGCTTTTAGTTTTTATTTTGTTCCAGTTAGTAATCATAGTGCTACTAAACTTATTTTAGTTAGTTTTAGTTAGTAGCAACATTTCTAATTTTCTTTTGGTTTAACCTTTTCTTCTAATAATTATATTTTATTTCAGCTTTATTTCAATCAGCAAACATGTTTTTAATCATTTTAGTTAAATTTAAGTTAAAGGGATAGTTCACCCAAAAAAGAAAATTCTGTCATTAATTACTCACCCTTATGTCATTCTAAAACCGTAAGACCGTTGCTCTTCTTCGAAACACAAATTAAGATATTTTGGATGAAATCCGAGAGCTTTGTGATCCTACATAGACAACAACACAACTACCACATTCAAGGCCCAGAAACGTAGTAAGGACATCAACAAAATAGTCCATGTGACATCAGTGGTCCAACCGTAATTTTATGAAACTACGAGAATACTTTGTGTGTGCAAAGAAAGCAAATTTATTTTTTAATTAATTAATTCTATTTTATTTTTGGTTGACTACCTTTCTGGGCCTTGAACGTGTCAGTTGTGTTGCTGTTTATGCAGGGTCAGAAAGCTCTAAAAATGAGCGAAGGTCTTACGGGTTTGGAACGACATGAGGGTGAATAATTAATGACAGAATTTTTATTTTTGGGTGAACTATCCCTTTAAATCTGCTTCAAACAGACTAAAGACCCTCAATGTCAATGAATCAAATGTTCTGGCTTTATCATGTGGACCAGTGCTTGCGGATCTGATTTTGAATGCATCAGATATGCCTTTTGCAAACCAAAAAGATTCTTTCTTATCATGAATGAAACAGCTTTAATGTGATAAAATGTATTAGATATGGGTCTCTCGGTTTTAAGAAGAGCCCAATCTTTAGTATTAAATGAGAGTATAGTTGTTAAACTGGGACGGGCTTGAGGATTAGTAACACTCTTTCTGTCTCTCTCCCATGAACTCTTCTCACTCCGTCACACACAATTAAATGTGCTGCATTCAGCACAATCGGGACAAATCAGCCAGGCGACCATGTGACCTGGAGTCCCCGTGCCCCAGTGCACGAACCCCTGGCTGGATAAGGCCTGGAGCAAAGGGGGTCAGTCCCTGGAGCGAGTGCTTTGAGGTCTGCTCTGATCTGGGACCTGCTTTGTATCTGGAGTTCCATTCGCTTTTTTAGGATATAGATGGGTCCCTCATCTGTGTAAATGGGGCAGGCTAACAGGAGAAAGAAACTGGGGTGTTTAGAGAGACGGCGACGGATTAACTGGAGAGTGAAATATGGCTGTGGGCTGAATAGAGACGGATGAAACCTTCAGCCTAGAGAAGACCTAAATAAATTACTTCAGCTTGGTTCTCAAACAAAGCATTTACAGAATTTCACCTATTTTCTAAATGCATGTTATTGATCTTGTTGTGAACAGTTCATTCATACATTTTAATTAAGTTTATTTATTTATTTATTTTTTTGAGCTTGTAATTTTTAATTACAATATCATAACTCCATCTTCAGGTGAAACGACAGACTTTTCTCTGTTAATGCATGTAAGATTTCTCCAATCATTTGGAGAACCCTAAACCCCATCCTTTTCTTACAAACGACTGCAAACTAATGTTTTTTTCCAGAATTTGTTTTACTCGGATGTATGCCACAAAATGTCACAACTTCCATTACATAAAGACTTCGAGAAATCTGAGCTCAAATTAGGGATGTGCAGAACTAAACATTACCTAAATTAACTAGTTAGTGAGTTCTCCAGATGACTAGGTCCAAGGCATCCTGTTTAATTAGATTGGTTTAGGGTCACTGCACAAAAGTTGTATTAAAGTCTTAGTCCTCTCAACACAAAAAGACCTATGGAATTACATGCATAAAAACATTGCTCACAGCAGGCAACATGAAATTAGACAACACCTGTCTGGAAATGTATTGTTGAAAATAGCAAATGTATTACAAAACTGGTGTTTTAACACTCTTACAGTATTTTTTTTTTTAGACATCTAGGTGTTATCAAAAGTATTTTGATGTTGGACAAGTAATCCACAACCAACATTTGATGTTGGACAACCATCCAGACCCATTGCCATCACCATACCTGAGATTACAGGAAAAACAGAGCTTCCCAAGCTAACTACACCCTTTCCTAGTCATTCGTTAGGTTTTTCAATAGCTTACAAATTAAATATATACAGTGTAAGTCAAAAGTTTACATACACCTTGCAGAATCTGCAAAATGTTAATTATTTTATTCTTTGGTTTTTCAGCATTTTTGTGTATTTGAACCCTTTCCGACAATGACTGTATGATTTGAAAAAACTTTATATTTAGGCAAAATAAGAAAAATCTACACATATTCATTCTGTTCAAAAGTTTACACCCTTGGCTCTTAATGCGTCATGTTTCCTTCTGAAGCATCAGCGAGTGTTTAAACCTTCTGCAATAGTTGCATATGAGTCCCTCAGTTGTCCTCAGTGTAAAAAGATGGATCTCAAAATTATAAAGTCATTGTTGGAAAGGTTTCAAATACACAACAACAAAAAACAGCTATGGATCATTCAGGTAACAACACTAAGAATCAAGTGTATGTAAAATTTAACGGGGTCATTTTTATAAATTCAACTATTTTCTTGTGGACTACAGGTAAACAATAAACATCTTACGTGAAATATCTTATTTAGGTCAGTACTAAATAAAATATAACATGCATTTTGTATGATCCCTATTTGTTTTGGTAAAATAATTCACATTTAGCAGATTCTGCAAGGTGTACACAACTTTTGACTTCAACTGTATATATTCCATGGACATAGTTGAAGGAATGAGTCCTATCTGCCAGCTTTCAGGGTATTTGAGAGGTATCAGTTCTATGCTGTTCTGGAATCTTGCTTTTGATCATAAATACTGATAGAGAACTTGCTAAACTGATGAACTCTATAAACTCATAAGGTCCCTGGCTCCATCCAGACACACTGGGCTAAGACTGATGACATGGTACAGCAGTGGATTGATTCACAACATCGATGATGACCATCGTGACACCCATGTAAAGTAACTGCAACAACCACACAGCATCGATCATGCCCTAGTGCTGCCCGATATTGCTGAGTAAGCTTTCTGGTAAAACTGGCTGTGTGTGTTTTTGGGTTTGTTCACAGAACTGGAACCAAATGACTCAAAGAAGCTCCTACTCATAGCTGCTGACAACTAAAATGAATGAATAAGAGAAAATGAGAGAGGCACTGGTTTAGTCCAGCTGTCTCGTATCCTAAAATGTACTGTGTCCTGGAAAGGCCTTCCGATGAGCTCAATAGACAGGCCATGCTTGCACTTTCTTTTTGGTGGTGGGTAACAAAAGGCAAAGGCAAAATAGCAGCAAACAGCACTTTTACACAGCCACTGCTTTTCATTTGCACACAAACACAACAACAGAGGATAGAGGTGGCCTGCTGTATGACAACAGGCAATATGCTAAACTGACTTTATGGTATAAAAAATTAGGTTGAAGTTAAATGTTTTAACCTCTACTGAGAATCCTACACACTTTTATCACTCGACCTCTCCAGGAGAAAAAAAACTGAGGGTGTCCAACGTTGCCCAAATGTTGCTTAACCAGCTAACACAGGTCAAGGCAGTGAGGGGCCCAGCTCCGAAAACACACAAACACTGATACAGCTCTGGAAAACTCATAGTAGAGACCAGTGCCCAAAATTCACAATGTAATGGAGCCTCCACATTCAACACATTGCTGGGTTAACTAAACAACATGACACAACAATACAATTTCATACAGTAAACTTCTAAAACAAATTGAAGGCATCTGAAGCCATAGGTCACCCAAAAATAAAACTTCTGTCATCGTTTACTCATTCTAAGACCTGCGCAAGAATTCTAACATCTCTCACAAATAAACTGACTTGTTAACTAACTAGACAAGTAACCAACTGGCTTGACTAGGACTCTCTTGAACAGCTCTTTTTTTTTCCACCCTCAGATTCCAGGTTTTCAAATAGTTGTATCTCAGACAAACATTGTCCTATTTTAACAAACAATACATCAATAGAAAGCTTATTTACTCAGCTTTTAGATGACGTAAGAATCTCAATTTTGACAAATTTACACTTGTGACTGGTTTTGTTGTCCAGGGTCACATATATCATGTTTCTACAAACTCAAGGTCACTTTACAAGTTGCAAGCACATATAGATAACAATAACAACAAAACACAACTCATTTAGGTATACAGGAGAAATATTTTTAGACAGTTTTAATTAAAAGCAGTCTGTGTCATTTTGAACAAAAATATATTTTTGTTTTATTTTTATGTTTTATTTTTAGGAGAATGTGACTTTCTGAAAGAAAAATTTACAATAGAGGGTTTGCACTTACGTCACGTTTGGTCAGTTACCTGGATGCGTGGCCATATTGGAGATGCTCGGATGTAAACAACAGTATGGATTGCACGGTTAATGTACTACTGAATATGTTGTTCTGCTAATTTATGCAGTCTAAACCACGGAAAAATGTTGATAAATCATACAGAAAAAGCTGCTAAATTATACAGCAACAAACTTAGTAAGCAGGAAAGGGTGCAATATTTTGACAAACTAAACTTAATAGATTGTAAAGATACGTACGAGCAGTTTTAAGATAATAGCCTAATATTTCACCTACCTGATTATAAGAACAAACAAAAATGTTGTCAAGATTCTTGCCCTGGAAATCCTTGTTCAGTTTGGCCAACCACAAACACATTTTGTTCCTCAGACAGTTTTTTGCACTCTTCTCATGATTTGTTATAACTTTTGGCAGTTTATAGTACTCCAAATGTTTTCCCTGGTCTGACCGATTAGTACAGCCAAAATCATGACACTAATTGACCATTTCCAGCGGCAATAATCAGCAAAATATGCAAGTTTAGTTTGGTTCAGTGGCATTGTTTACATTCAGTGCTGCCAATATGGCCGACTGATGACGTGTTGTGAAAACCCTCTATATACACAAGAGACTTGATTTTGATTCTGTATTAAGACTTGAACATAATCATGTTCATCCAGCAAAATTGACATCAATGCTAAAGTTCAAGTAAACAAATCCATTCGAGCGCGTGGTCAGAGGCATCAAAATGCTGAAAGCATCATAATCATATGTGACATTTCAAAGTTGGTAAGCATGCTGGACACAAATCATTTACTCTGGCTAATATAATTGACATTAACCCTCAGGAGTCTGAGGCTTTCTTAGGGGGGGCCCTGGAGATGCGTTGGCAGGTATCTAACAGTTTTAAAACATACATAACAGTACTAAAATGTTCATAACTATTTATATTTTATTTGGAAGTGATGCAAAGCAAATATTGCAGCTCATTAGAAATGCACTTGACACATAGTTAATACAAATATTGTTACAGAGCTCAGAGCACAAGGTCCAACATTTCCATTTACTCAAATAAAGGTAATCGAGATTGAAGTAACTGAGAAAATAAATATTTGGAAAGGTGGACAGACTTTCATAAAACATTATGACCCATTATGGTTATGTTTATCATTATCACATTTTTGTTTTGGCGACTTACCGCAATAAATATCCCACATGGAATTCTGGAGACAGCAAACCCTTTAGGCATACTAGATCGACGAATAATAAATTATGTAAACATAAAAATATGGATGTATTATGTCGCAGTTCCTAATAAAGTTACCAGCCTCAATTGACTCGACATTTTGTTTGTTTGTACCACAGATGATATAATGCACACCCCGTATTTCCACGGTACAACATTAATCCTCGTCACAGCCATAACACATACACACAATACACCACAGCCTTTTCATGTGATCAAAACAGAGCACTTGCGCTCGACGTTAGCTTTAGCAGCTCAGCTTTGTCCAAGCCCATGAGAGATGCAAAACCGATTAAAAGCCCGTTTACCTGTATATATCAAGCGCTGGCGCGGCGTCTCTTTGATTTTGGTCCGTATTCTGCTCTCGCTCTGTATGGTTACATCGCATACATCGCTCAATTGTTATTTTCTGCAATGACTGATGTGAATAACGGTGCGCGACGCAGGTTCAGATGTTTGTAAATCTCGGAAAGATGCGCCCAGCGTGCGCGTTTCCTTGACAGCGTCGAGCGAGTCTTCTGCTTGAGCGCGACAAACGCTGCCTTGCGCGCATGCGCAGAACAAAGCCATGACCACCTCCCACCAAAATAAGCACTGGAGACTGGAGAAGAAGAGGAAGAAATAATCAGCACTTTACCTCAGTAATCTCCACAAAAAGTCGGTGAAGACGGTCCAGCAAGGTAGTTTCAGTAAACGCTGTCGTCTGATAAACGTCAGTGTTACGGCAATGCAAGCACAAACAAATTAAGTAATAACAAATGGATGAGATTTTCTAAAGAGAAATTTCCTTACTGCACAGATGCTAGGAATAGACTGTAAATTCAAGTTATAAAAATTAGAGCTCATATTATGCACAATTTGCTTCATATTCCGTACATTCGTATTTCATCGGTAGATGGCAGCATCGTTGATGGTGATGCATGAAACATAAGCACTATATGCTTTTAAAAATATTTAATTTTAGCTGTAATGTAAAATTCTTAAGTAAAGCATGTTACTTGGTTATAATTATCTTATCATATACGTTAAATATACAGTTGAAGTCAAACCTTTCATACATCTTGCAGAATCTGCAAAATGTTAATTGTTTTACCAAAATAAGAGGGATCATACAAAATGCATGTTATTTTTTATGTAGTACTGACCTGAATAAGATATTTCACATAAAATACGTTTACATATAGTCCACAAGACAAGGTAATAGATTAATTTATAAAAAAAAAACACCCTGTTCAAAAGTTTACATACGCTTGATTCTTATACTGTGTTGTTACCTGAATGATCCACAGCTGTTTTTTGTCTTTAGTGATAGATGTTCATGAGTCCCTTGTTTGTCCTGAACAGTTAAACTGCCCACTGTTCTTCTGAAAAATCCTTCAGGTCCCACAAATTCTTTGGTTTTTCAGCCTTTTTGTGTATTTGAACCCTTTCCAACAATGACTGTATGATTTTGAGATTCACCTTTTCAGACTGAGCACAACTGAGGGATTCATATGCAACTATTACAAAAGGTTCTTACACTCACTGATGCTTCAGAAGGAAACACAATGCATTTGCACTTTTCAAACATATAAATTCAGCTATTATTTTCTTTTGTGGACTATATGTAAATGTCTTTTATGTGAAATATCTT
>NW_027395116.1:0-10130 GCF_049309525.1 Garra rufa | reverse complement strand
GCATAAACCAGCAAAGGACCAGCATAAACCAGCAAAGGACCAGCATAAACCAGCAAAGGACCAGCATAAACCAGCAAATGGCCAGCATAAACCAGCAAATGGACCAGCATAAACCAGCAAAGGACCAGCATAACCAGCAAAGGACCAGCATAAACAAAAGAGAAGATATATCGAGTATATTAAGCAGCTGGCATCAACCAGCAGAGGACAGCATAAACCAGCAAAGGACCCGCATAAACCAGCAAAGGACCAGCATAAACCAGCAAATGGCAGCATAAACCAGCAAAGGACCAGCATAAACCAGCAAAGGACCAGCATAAACCAGCAAAGGACCAGCATAAACCAGCAAATGGCCAGCATAAACCAGCAAAGGACCAGCATAAACCAGCAAATGGCCAGCATAAACCAGCAAAGGACCAGCATAAACCAGCAAAGGACCAGCATAAACCAGCAAAGGACCAGCATAAACCAGCAAATGGCCCGCATAAACCAGCAAAGGACCAGCATAAACCAGCAAATGGCCAGCATAAACCAGCAAAGGACCAGCATAAACCAGCAAATGGCCCGCATAAACCAGCAAAGGACCAGCATAAACCAGCAAATGGCCCGCATAAACCAGCAAAGGACCAGCATAAACCAGCAAATGGCCAGCATAAACCAGCAAAGGACCAGCATAAACCAGCAAATGGCCCGCATAAACCAGCAAAGGACCAGCATAAACCAGCAAATGGCCAGCATAAACCAGCAAAGGACCAGCATAAACCAGCAAATGGCCAGCATAAACCAGCAAAGGACCAGCATAAACCAGCAAATGGCCAGCATAAACCAGCAAAGGACCAACATAAACCAGCAAATGGCCAGCATAAACCAGCAAAGGACCAGCATAAACCAGCAAATGGCCCGCATAAACCAGCAAAGGACCAGCATAAACCAGCAAATGGCCCGCATAAACCAGCAAAGGACCAGCATAAACCAGCAAATGGCCAGCATAAACCAGCAAAGGACCAGCATAAACCAGCAAATGGCCAGCATAAACCAGCAAATGGCCAGCATAAACCAGCAAAGGACCAGCATAAACCAGCAAATGGCCAGCATAAACCAGCAAAGGACCAGCATAAACCAGCAAATGGCCAGCATAAACCAGCAAAGGACCAGCATAAACCAGCAAATGGCCCGCATAAACCAGCAAATGGCCCGCATAAACCAGCAAAGGACCAGCATAAACCAGCAAATGGCCAGCATAAACCAGCAAAGGACCAGCATAAACCAGCAAATGGCCAGCATAAACCAGCAAATGGCCCGCATAAACCAGCAAAGGACCAGCATAAACCAGCAAATGGCCAGCATAAACCAGCAAAGGACCAGCATAAACCAGCTAAAACCAGCATCCCAGCACCAAAACCTACCTAACCAGCATATGCTGTTTTTTTCAGCAGGGTATCCAAACATGCTGACAAAAACAAGCCATTGTGGTGAAACAGAAAAGGAAACGGCATACAAATATGTTTTACAACAAGAGATCACAGTCATATTGGTTATGGCAGCATGCTGAATCACTTGAACGTGCCCAACAGGAGGATGGATGACTACAGCGCACGTGTCAGAGCAAGGCAGTCTGGGTAAAAGCTAGTGTTTTGGTAGGATAAGACGGTAATCATCTCTCTCTTTCTGTATCTGTCTTTCGCATGGAATCGTAGCGTAATTCCTGCCGAGGTGGGATAATATTGAAGGATTCAGATGAATGGTTAGAAGGGGGCTGATTAAGCTATTTCATCAGCCTATTGTGATCCTGCACTGACAGCCCTAAGAGCTTATTCCTGTGAAGCCTTGTTATTAAGTTTCTCCAGATAAGTCTAAGTGTCTGTGACTGGCATTTTGCATTATTTGCTGGGTTCACTGTGCTGATGAGTTACTGTAACACGGTTCGGGTCACTGTGTCATTTCAGTTACTCGGGTGTCTGTCAGCCTACAATGACTTATATATTTAATACCCTCCTTTGATGAAACATTTAGAAGGAAACTGGTTACTTACGGTTGGTAGGATTGCTGGCGGATCCAATATACTTGGCACAGCCCCTTCTTTTAATAGCAATTTCTGCATCATGTTATGACTGGCACAAATCAATGCTAAAATATATCAGACAAACACATACAGGTGCATCTCAATAAATTAGAATGTCGTGGAAAAGTTCATTTATTTTAGTAATTCAACTCAAATTGTGAAACTTGTGTATTAAATAAATTCAATGCACACAGACTGAAGTAGTTTAAGTCTTTGGTTCTTTTAATTGTGATGATTTGGCTCACATTTAACAAAAACCCACCAATTCACTATTTCAACAAATTAGAATACTTCATAAGACCAATAAAAAAACATTTTTAGTGAATTGTTGGCCTTCTTGAAAGTATGTTCACTTACTGTATAAGTAGTCAATACTTGGTAGGGGCTCCTTTTACTTTAATTACTGCGTCAATTCAGCGTGGCATGGGGGTGATCAGTCTGTGGCACTGCTGAGGTGGTATGAAAGCCCAGGTTTTTTTGACAGTGGCCTTTAGCTCATCTGCATTTTTGGTCTCTTGTTTTTCATTTTCCTCTTGAAAATACCCCATAGATTTTCTATGGAGTTTAGGTCTGGTGAGTTTGCTGGCCAGTCAAGCACACCAACACCATGGTCATTTAACAAACTTTTGGTGCTTTTGGCAGTGTGGGAAGGTGCCAAATCCTGCTGGAAAATTAAATCAGCATCTTTAAAAAGCTGGTCAGCAGAAGGAAGCATGAAGTGCTCTAAAATGTCTTGGTAAACAGGTGCAGTGACTTTGGTTTTCAAAAAACACAGTGGACCAACACCAGCAGATGACATTGCACCCCAATTCATCACAGACTGTGGAAACTTAACACTGGACCTCAAGCAACTTGGGTTATGAGCTTCTCCACCCTTCCTCCAAACTCTAGGACCTTGGTTTCCAAATGAAATACAAAACTTGCTCTCATCTGAAAAGAGGACTTTGGCCCACTGGGCAACAGTCCATTTCTTCTTAGCCCAGGTAAGATGCCTCTGACGTTGTCTGTGGTTCAGGAGTGGCTTAACAAGAGGAATATGACAACTGTAGCCAAATTCCTTGACATGTCTGTGTGTCTGATGCCTTGACCCCAGCCTCAGTCCATTTCTTGTGAAGTTCACCCAAATTTTTTAATCAATTTGCTTGACAAGCCTCTCAAGGCTGCAATTTTCTTGGTTGGTTGTGCATCTTTTTCTTCCACACTTTTTCCTTCCACTCAGCTTTCTGTTAACATGCTTGGATGCAGCACTCTGTGAACAGCCAGCTTCTTTGGTAATGAATGTTTGTGGCTTACCCTCCTTGTAAAGGGTGTCAATGATTGTCTTCTGGACAACTGTCAGATCAACAGTCTTCCCCATGATTGCGTAGCCTAGTGAACCAAACTGAGAGACCATTTTGAAGGCTCAGGAAACCTTTGCAGGTGTTTTGAATTGACTAGCTGATTGGCATGTCACAATATTCTAATTTGTTGAGATTGTGAATTGGTAGGTTTTTGTTAAATGTGAGCCAAAACATCACTTAAAAGAACCAAAGACTTAAACTACTTAAGTCTGTGTGCATTGCATTTATGTAATACACAAGTTTTACAATTTGAGTTAAATTACTGAATTAAATTAACTTTTCCATGACATTCTAATTTATTGAGATGCACTTGTATATTCGTTTTGTATGTTGTAGTATGAGCATATTAGAATGGTTGCTGAAGGACTGAAGACTAGGGCCATATTGAAATTCCAATATCTCTGAAACCAAACCATATAAGGCCTTAAAAATAAAGATACCAAAAGGGAGGTTTTTTAAGAACCAGTATCCAAAAGGGCATTAAAATATCTTCAATACTAATTGAGTAACATGCATGCAAACGTTGGAGAAAAATCTCGAAAAGTGCACTTTCCCTATTTTTGAATGGTCACCATTG
This sequence comes from Garra rufa, assembly GCF_049309525.1. Lineage (NCBI taxonomy): Eukaryota > Metazoa > Chordata > Actinopteri > Cypriniformes > Cyprinidae > Garra > Garra rufa. The sequence goes on along the minus strand of NW_027395116.1, from coordinate 6,151 downwards.
GCACATAATGCAACAAAGATTGCTAAAGTCAATCTCTGTGTAAAAATATCATTATGCTGCTGCCATCTTTCTGAAGTCATTTTTACACCCCTGTAATTTGACTCTGAATCTCAGGTAAAAATTGCCATTTTGACCCCCCTCTACAAAATAGTGGATTACTCAGTAAATATTCATCCATTACATTTAATCTTTTGGCTTTTAATCACTATACATGTTTATCTTTCCTCAGGAAAAGATTAGCAAAATCAAAAATTTGAGCCAGGGAAGTTTTTGAAATTTTCTTGATTTGCCACAGAATGACTCTATATCAAAAATAATCAATATTGAATTGAATCAAATCTGAAATTGAATCACAAGCTTGTGAATCAGAATCGAATCATGAAAATTGTGTCAAAACCTGAAGACTGAAGTGATGATGCTGAAAATTTAGAAAATCCATCATGGGAATAGATGACATCCTTAAATAATTGTACTAATATATTTCACAATATTACTGTTTATTAGTATTTCTGATCAAATAAATGCAGCCAGGGTGAGGCTTCTTTAAAAAAAATTAAACATCTTACCGACTTGCTTACAGTAAATGACCTTTACTGTAATTGGCTAACCTTTTTGCTTATATGAAATCATCAGCAACACTCCCACAAATCTTCTGAATACCAAATGGGAGCTAACATGTAAACGTAGGTGGTCGTACATAAATCTGCTCATGGGTGTGACACCAATATTCATTTTTGCAGCATAAACCTCCACAAACAGCCTTAGTGGACTATAGGAGAAAGCTTTGCTTTATGAACGTCAGAGCATGACTACATGGTACATCAAACTTTTTTTTTATTTCAAAAGATCCAGAAAAATCCTGTTTTCGAAGATAAGTCCGCTCTTTTGGGTGGAATCCACTTACATAAAAGAAATATCTGAACCTGACATTAACGGAGATGATGAAACAGATGAAGCAACAGGGATCGCTGTCATGTCAGTCCTTTCGTGAGCAGCGACACACACACACACACACACACACACACACACACACACACACACACACACACACACACACACACACACACACACACACAGAGCTCTGCCAAAATGTGGAACAGCTTCAAATTGAGGATATGAGACTTGTTTGAGGACTAGCTGGCTTTGATAGGAAACATCCCACAGATGAAATCATAGGAAGAAAGATTGCAGCCTCTGCCAGCATATCTGTGCTTTAGAAGTGAAAATAGAGCAGCACTGATTGATTATTTTAAAGAGAAGGAGAGATAAAGATGTAAATTAACTTTGAATGTGTTCATGCACACTTACAGGGGAACGCAGATCTTTTTGGCATGCCTCTCTAGGCTCTGGCAAAATATAGGACAAATACAGAGCAGTCTCAGTTTTTTGACTGTTTAGAAGTTTGTTATGTTTAATGCATTGCCTCCATTTCTGTTAAGTCCCTGAAATGAATGCTGTCATTCAAATTATTTTCTTACATTCAGGTCAAATGAAAAACAATTCACTCTTGGCTCAAATTCAGCCTAGATTGTTTTTTTTTTATTATTATTTTGGCGCTTTGCCTTTTCCTTTGTTGTTGTCCAATTCCTGTTTGGAGAAAAGACAAAGACATTACCAACATACTTAACTGCATCTCACATAGGCAGAACGAAGCTTTAAATTCCCAAATCAATACATTGTCCAATGTGCTGAGAAGCAATAGACATTTTTAATGATAGGAAACCATTATGCTGAACACTAGAGCCATTTTAAACTGCATGAGCACACTGCAATTTGTCAGTTGTTAAATGCAAGCAATTGTGGGGAACCGGCTTACACAGAAGTAACCGAAGACACAACAATCAAAGTTTTGATTTTTGCTAAATGCACTCTTAATTTCATTTAATTCTATCTCTAGTTTAACAAAAACTTTCACTTTCTACATGGCTACTCACCAAAAAAACATGAAATGTATAACTAAAAATATGAAAAGTTGATTTGAGGAGAGATTATTTTATAATGTTGCCTGTATATTATCATAAAAAAAATGAAAAACATAAAAATATATTAAAAAAATGTATAGAATACTATCGTCAAAGACACCATTTGAAACTAAACACAGCAGGTTTTATCCATTGTCTGTCTTTTTAAACGTCTATGTTTACCCTACTTTCAAAGCATGAATTTGATTTAAACAATAAGTATATATAATATTCACATATGCAGTTCATAGGTGACATACTGTATTAGCCCTATAGTTATAGCACGAAAAACTATAATATTACCTAACCTATAACATTATACATAAAATTTAAATATTTTATCTCACAATTCTGACTATTTTTCTCACAAATGCAAGTTCATGTCTCCTATAGTTCAGATTGTATACAGTGAGGGAAAAATGATTTGATCCCCTGCTGATTTTGTACATTTGCCCACTGACAAAGAATGATCAGTCTATATTTTTAATGGCAGGATTATTTTAACAGTGAGACACAATAACAACAACAACAAAAAAAATAAAAATCCAGAAAAACGCATTTAAAAAAAGTTATAAATTCATTTGCATTATAATTGTCACACCCCCGGACTTTCATGTTGGTTTCTCCTATTCTCCCCCCGCAGTTCATAGTGTTTTTGGTTTCTCCCTCATTGTCTCCACCTGGATGTGTAATCAGTCTGTCTATTTAGTGTGTGTGTTTTCCCCTCAATGCTGTCGGTCTTTAATGTTATCTCCTAATGTTACCACTCCGTGTTCCTGTGTCTGCCTGTTTCCCATTGGATTTATTAAATGTACGTCTTTTATTTGCGTCGTTGTTCGTGTGTTCCTGCCTGATCTGTGACAATAATGAGTGAAATAAGTATTTGATCTCCTATCAATTAGCAAGATTTCTGGCTCCCCGGTGTTTTTTTATACAGGTAACAAGCTGAGCAAATAAATCCACAGAAATTAATCAATCAGATTCCAAACTCTCCACCAAGGCCAAGACCAAAGAGCTGTCCAAGGATGTCAGGGACAAGATTGTAGACCTACACAAGGCTGGAATGGGCTACAAGACCATCGCCAAGCAGCTTGGTGTGACGATGACAACAGTTGGTGCGATTATTTGCAAATGGAAGAAACACAATATAACTGTCAATCTCCCTCGGTCTGGGGCCTCAATACAAGATCTCACCTCGTGGAGTTTTAATGATCATGAGAACAGTGAGGAATCAGCCCAGAATTACACGGGAGGATCTTGTCAATGATCTCAAGGCAGCTAAGGCCATAGTCATAAAGAAAGCAATTGGTAACACACTACATTGTAAAGGACTGAAATCCTGCAGCGCCCACAAGGTCCCCCTGGTCAAGAAAGCACATGTACAGGCCCGTCTGAAGTTTGCAAGTAACCATCTGAATAATTCAGAGGAGAACTGGGTGAAAGTGTTGTGGTCAGATGAGACCAAAATCGAGCTCTTTGGCATTAACTCAAATCGCTGTGTTGGGAGGAGGAGGAATGCTGCCTATGACCCCAAGAACCACATCTCCACCGTCAAACATGGAGGTGGAAACATCATGCTTTGGGGGTGTTTTTCTGCTGAGAGGACAGGACAACTACACCTCATCAAAGGGCCATGTACCATCAAATCTTGGGTGAGAACCTCCTTCCTGCAGCCAGAGCATTGAAAATGGGTCATGGATAAGTATTCGAGCATGACAATGACCCAAAACATATGGCCAAGGCAACAAAGAAGTGGCTCAAGAAGCAGCGCATTAAGGTCCTGGAGTGGCCTAGCCAGTCTCCAGACCTTAATCCCATAGAATATCTGTGGAGGGAGCTGAAGGTTCGAGTTGCCAAACGTCAGCCTTGAAACCTTAATGACTTGGAGAGGATCTGCAAAGAGGAGTGGGACAAAATCCGTCCTGAGATGTGTGCAAACCTAAAGGCCAACTACAAGAAACGTCTGACCTCTGTGATTGCCAACAAGTCATGTTTTGCGAAAGGGGTCAAATACTTATTTCACTCATTAAAATGCAAATCAATTTATAACTTTTTTGAAATACTTTTTTCTGGATTTTTTTGTTGTTATTATGTTTTAACTCAAAAATAGCGAGTCAATTGTGAGGAAAACAAGCCGAACGTGTTGGATATAAACTTATGAGTCTGAGCCGAATGGAAAAGAAAGAATGACAAGTTGATTTTTCCGATCAGAATTGTGAGATATAATCTTGGAATTACAAGAAAAAAGTCAACATTTTCAAATATAAACTTAAATTTACTTTTTTTATTCTTTTATGCCATTGGCTTCCATATACTGCTACTTGAAAACTGTAATTTTCTGCCACCAGATATGCTCTGCCCACAAAAAAGGTCATCACTGTTTGCAAACATTGAACTGGTCTGTAATAATTGAGAAAGAAATCATTAAAAAAAGAATGGCTACTTACCAAAAAACATTAAATACATAACAAAAAAATGTAAATATTGATTTGAGTGGAGATTCTGGTAGATCAGAGATCTCAAACAGAGATTTACAGAATTAAATAAGAGGCTCCTAATGATCCCTTAGAGACAATTGATTAGGTTCTAATGAACACAATGTGACCCTTAACTTTACTGTAATGGTGTTAATTGATTACAGCACTCAGGTGGGTTTTTTGTGCAAATGTGTGAATTGCTTTGACTTCCTCTTGTCCAGGGTTCACGAGGGAGAAACTCAATCTAACATGCTGGCCTACAGACATCTGTCTGAGGATACGAGCTGGCTGGAAGCCAAATATAATGTTGATTAGAGCTCGCGGATGTGCAGAAGTGATTTCTAATAGCTGTCAGAATTCATTTTTCAACAGGCAGCATCACGCTGTCAATCATGGACAGCAGGATAGTTGGCAATCAGTTTGACCAGCTTGATTCTTGGCTGTTTGTTCAATCAGGGTCATAAATTAACTTTATGCCACACCTGCCAATGGGTGAATTGAGAAATATACCAGGCATAAATACCTCCTAACGGCCAAGAAACTGTATGACACAATAACCTGCACTGTATATACAGCTGAAGTCAAAAGTTTACATACACCTTGCAGAATTTTACCAAAATAGGAGGGATCATACAAAATGCATGTTATTTTTTATTTAGTACTGACCTGAATAAAATAGAAATGCATTACAAATCTAGCCCTCAACAACAGGAAACAAATACTACAGAGATCAGGTTAGTATAAATATTAGGTGCTGCAGTCCTGGAAATGTAAAACATCCTGCAAAACAAGCTCCCTGTGCATGCGCTCGCTCAGCATGTTTCTCACCGGGAAGCCGCACAGAGCTGACAGGACCTGCAAGGTACATCTGAGGCGATCAGTGTTTCTCTGGTGAAACAAATGCCAGGACAGCTGTTCCAGCTGGCTGAGTAAAGCTGACCTCAGACAGAACACTCCGGAGGTGGATCTGTGGAAAGGTATCAGAGATTCAAGGTGTTTGAAGCTGCAGCCAGCAGCAGCAGCACAATTGTGATCCGGCCTTATCTTTTGTCTGTAGACTATTTTGTGATGTAGTAAAGTGGTTCTGAACTGACTCTGAATAAGCTGATAGAGAATAAACAAAGCAAGGTGAGTTTAGTCAATGTAACATTTGGATATAAATCCCATAACAATGTAGCTGCACTAATCTTAAAAAAAAAAGTCTGTGGTTGTCCTTGGATAACCTTTTCTAACACATTCCTTAAAGGGATAGTTCACCTAAAACGTGTGCTTTGTATTCTTCTGTGAGACACAAAAAAAGATTCTTTGAAGACTGTTTTTCCCAAACAAGTAAAGTCAACAGTGTCCAAACACATTTCTAATCGTTCAGTCTCTAAGACTAATCTCACATTCGTATGTGCATGCACGCTTTGAGCACTGACAATAACAAGGCTACACATGTGAACACTCAAATGCTCATTTTGGTGAGTAAACAGTAAAAACCATAAACAAACGAGATGGAAAAAAAAAAATCAAAGACGTGTCAAAATATTGGATTTGCGCATAAGGTCTTGCAGTGGAAATGCAGCCGGGGAGCTGTGTGGATAGGGAGAGCTTTATTCAGACATAGCAGAAGGCTATAAGGCTAACCATGTAGAGAATTTCAGGTAAACTTTTGTTAATGAATTCCTCCTACACAAAGGGCTGATCAGATTTTTCTATGCAGTGGATGTG
>NW_027395115.1:0-10142 GCF_049309525.1 Garra rufa | reverse complement strand
ATCTGCGTGCATAGTCTTCCAATAAACTGCGTTGCTTTTAGAAGCGTCAATTCAGTTGTTGCATATAGTTTAATGTCTTTATTTCAGGATTATCAAAGTAAATTATAACTCAAACTTGAGATTTTACTGGGGCACAGCAGATTTTCACTGGGGCACGTGCCCCAGTAAAAAGGGTCTAGCAACGCACGCACCTGCCCTGAAGCGGCTTCATAACTACATCCATGTCTGTACGTCTCATTTGATGTGGTCATTTCACAGAAGTTGAAGACTTGTTCTCGCCCCCTACAGTGCAATTCAACTAGATATACGTCATCCGCGCTAAAATATCAAGGTGAAAGTCATCATATCTTGCGTAGTTTAGACCCAGCTCCCAACCCAACTTTGAGAATAGATTAACGGCGATATTTTTTTTATCGCGCGATATGAGTCTCACGTTAACGCAGCACGTTAACGCCGATATCGGCCCACGACTAATATATATATATATATTTTAGCAACCATTTTTGTATATCTTCTCAAAGGACAATACTATAGAAATGAAACTTGGATATATTTTAGAGTAAATCTATACTGCTATACAAGCTGCTCATTGACTACTGTCCTCTGAAAATAACTCCCATTATTGTCAAAATAGCTGGCAACAAAAGTGAGTACACCATAAATGATAACAGCAGTATGTTGTTTACCCATTCAAAGCCACATGTCCTATTCATCATGTTTATGTTTGACAGGACTGCTTGACAGGACCATACAAATTTGTGTATCTTGTATTAGAGCAGTTAAAATGCTTTAAGTACAATTGTCTCATACTGACCACTGGATGTTCAACATGGCTTCTCATGGCAAAGAACTCTTGAGGATTTTAGAATTAGAATTGTTGCTCTCCACTAAGATGGCTAAGGCTATTAGAGGTTCAGTAACTCCTTGAAACTGAGTTACACTACAGTGGTCAGGGTCATACAGAGGTTTTCCAAGATGGGTTCCATTCGGAACAGGCCTTGCGAAGGGTCGATCAACAAAGTTAAAGTTAAACTAGGCCGAAAGGCAGTTTTCCAACATGATAATGATCCCAAACCCACCACCAAGATAACAACTGCCTTGCTGAAAAAGCTGAAGGGGAAGGTGATGGGGTGACCAAGGATGTCTCCAGACCTAAACCCTATTAAGCACCTGTGGGGCATCCTCAAGGTGGAGAAGCATCATGTGTCTAGCCAGCAAAAGCTATGAAAAGAGTCACCGTTTATCTCACAGAGTAAGATGCAGCCTGCAGGCGATGAGGATTTTGGGGGCCAGGGCTAATTGATGCATGCAGGGAGCGAAGGCTGTCCTGGTCCAATCCAAAAGACTAGCTACTATAGCTCAAATTGCTCAAGAAGTTAATGATAATTCTGATTATAAGGTATCAGAATAAACGGTGCATCGCAGTTTGTTGCGTATGGGACTACATAGCCGCAGACCAGTCAGGGTCATGCTGCACTATGGGAAGAAGGCAAGCCGGCAGAGGCAGTGTTTGGGTCCTGCCATCCATGTGGATGGTACTTCAACACGTACCACTTACCTTAGAATTGTTGGAGACCACGTACACCCTTTACACCACGACATGGAAAACAACGTCTTTTTAAGATAAAAATGACATGAAATTACCCATATAACCAAAAGATGGCAGCAGAGGATCAATCATTGGCTTCAGGTGCCATTTCTACTCCCTAGTTTTTTCAAGACATCTTGCTTTTCGATTTATTACAAAATTACTAGTATAATAAATTGTAGTACTTTTACTGCACTTAAGTATATAGAATAGCAAGTGCAGAAAGTCATTAAAATAAATAAGCTCAGACACAAATAGCTTATAAGGGTGAATTATTTAAATACTTATATTTTTAGTTCACTACAAATTAAATAATTTAAATATTAATGGTATAAGAATATGAAAATGAACTCAATATGAATTTGAAATATTTTATATAATTTAATAACTACATCTTTTAAGCTTTATCTTAAACTGTAAAAGCTATTAAATAGTCTACAACCAACCAACACAAACTTGTTACTGCTGTAGTTTTGTTACTCTGAATTTAGTCTGAATCATTTAATGCACAGGTCTGTTTTTGACATCAGACATCATGTTTCGTCTGGTTATTACTGTCAATTATAGCAATCACTAGCCATATTTAGCCTTTTTTTTTTAAACTCGCGATTGTCATTCCTTAAACGGTATACATGGACATTTGGTCCTCTTAGACAAAGAAAACTTTTTGTCGATTGTAAATGGATTATGCAGAGAAAACGAGCAAAGTACACACCTATTACGGCACAATACAGCTAAATGACTTAGCTGGCTTGTCTAAAACAAGGAAGTAATCTGTGCATATGGTCAGTTGAGCTCTTTCTAACATAAATGCTTCTGATTGGCCTTGCACAAACCTTTGATGCATTTCACAAAGTGCTCACACAAATAGGGGAGGATTTAAAAGCAGCTGCCTATAAGCGGGTACTGGAACAACCTGGTACTCAGTACTACCAGTACTGTGGAAAGGCTAGTGGTTTTGGTATCAAAATGCCGGTACTTAACACTACCTGAAATGAAATGGCTTTAGCTCTTGAACCTTTTGGTATGCTTAATGCATAATACTGGTCTTATTTGAAGACACTTGAAATTTTATGGTTAAAACATCAGAAATAGTTACAATTTTTACAGTGTAGCTGCAAAAACTGGGAGAAAAAAAAATCTTCAGAGCATTTTTACTCAAATGAGCACAAGTCAGGGTGCACTGTAAAAAAAAATCTCGTAAAAAAAACGGTCAAATGACTGGCAGCTACGGCTGCCAAACAAAAACCATAATATTACAGTAAAATATCTTAATTGAAATAAAGTGCAAAAACAATAATTTTACAGAAAATTTCATTAAAGGTTTTACAGAAAAAAAAACATTATTTTACAGATTTTTCCTTGTTTCAATTACGATAATTTACTTTAATTTTACGGTTTTTGTTTGGCAGCCATAGCTGCCAGTCATTTGACCGTTTTTTTACAGGACTTTTTTTACAGTGTAAAACCCTTATTTTAATGATTTTTCCTTGTTTCAATTAGGATATTTTACTTTAATTTTACGGTTTTTGTTTGGCAGCCGTAGCTGCCAGTCATTTGACCGTTTTTTTATGTGACCTCTTTTACAGTGTTAAACCCTTATTTTACAAACTTTCCCTTTTTTAGTTACAATATTTTACTTTAACTTTATGGTTTTTGTTTGGCAGTCGTTTGACCATTTTTTTACAGTGTAAAACCCTTATTTGACAAATTTTACCTAGATTATTACAATGAAAGCACTTAATGTTCTACAGAGAAACACTGTTATTTTACAAATCATTACAATAAAAAAACCTTCAATAAAGTGTCAAAGCATGCTCAAGGTGGAAAATTAACATTTTTATTTAAAAGACAAAAAACAGTCTGCAATACAAAGTCTGTGCAAATGCCATATAAAATTAACATTTTACATTTCAGCAATTTTTTTTTAAGAAATACAGCACAATTACATTAAAATAACATGGGACAGTTATCAAAACGTTTAACTTAAAACTATTAGAAAATATTTCCTGATAATTCACTCACCCCCATGTAATCCAAGATGTTCATATCTTTCTTTCTTGAAGTCGAAAAGAAATTTAAGTTTTTAAAGGAAAAGATTTCAGAATTTTTCTCCATATAGTGGACTTCAGTGGGATTAAGGTCAAGGATAAAGGTTTCAAAATTTCAATACAGCTTTCAAAGGGCTTTACAAGTTTCCAGTGACCCTTATTCCTTGGATGGGATGATGTAGAGCCCTTTGAAGCTGAATTGACAATTAATTTTTAATTAATTAATTTTAGACCTTTAACCCGTTGGATCCCATCGAAATATGGAGAAAAATCCTGGAATGTTTTCCTCAAAAACCTTTTCAACAGAAAGAGACAGACACGAGCATCTTGAATGACACGGGTGAGTAAATTATCAGCAGAAAATATTTGTATCAGAATTAAACTAGTCCTTTAAAACTGAATAAATACAAACCAATACATCTACAAAATTGTCAAGATTAACAATTTTATAAGTTTCAGATCTAAATTTAGATTGAATTTTTCATAACCAGTTATTCAGAGCTCCAAGGAGAAACTGAACTAAAAATGCATTTCTATCTCATCCACATCATTTTATTTTAATCCATGGGCTCCATATACAGTGGTGTCCAAAATTATTAGAACACTAGTATTTTTACCAGCTAAAAATTAAATTCAAAAAAAATTTAAATTCAGTTATGTCTATCTTTTGCTGTAGTGTTTCACTGGGTAATTTTATTTTATATTTCTAAACATTAATTTTGCCATTAATTGTAATAATCCAGTAAGATTTTAGTTTGACAACAGCCAGTGCTCCAAACAGAGATCTGATCATATCATCATCCATTCTGCACAGAATGACATGAAGAAACAGAACAAACTGAGACAGATTAAATCTAGAAGAACTGTGGCAACGTCTCCAAGATGCTTAAAGAGACCTACCTGCAAACCTGAAAAACTATCCGCAAGTGCACCTAGTGCAAAAGCTGCTTTAAACAAAAGATGATGGTCAAAAGAAGTTAATCGATAATGAAAACATAAAATTTTTGACATTTATGATATTTTTATCAACATTCTCATTTTACAGAATTTTACACAAGTGCTTAAAACCTTTAACAGTACTGCTTTGCTGGTAGGTTTCTTTAAACATCTTGGAGATGTTGCCATAGTTCTTCTGGATTTAGATGATGAGATTAGACCTCTGTGTGAAGCGCTGTTTGTTTTCATACTTATTGTGTCACTGATTATTATAATTAATGGCAAAATGAATGCTTGGAAATGTAAACTGATATTTCATACTGACACACTATAGCAAATGATAGAAATAGTCAAGTTTAAACCATTAGTTAAAGGTTGTATCAGCGATTTCTAGCCTAAAACATAAAGTGTCAATTTCAGCTGACCTTTCTTCACGATTCGCTCGCTGCCTGCCCCATAAATTGTCTGTGAAAAAACCGCGTCTCTCTGGTCAGCCTAGGGTCCGTGATATGCCAAAAAAACAATCGGCACTACCAACCTTTCCACAGATAAACAAACAGTGTTCCAACCAATCAGCGTCAGGGGTTTGGACTTTCGCTCCGCCTCCCTCACATCCCTGCACCAGTAGGAAAGTCCACAACACCAAACCCCTGACGCTAGGCTGACCCTAGGCTGACCAGAGAGACGCGTTTTTTTCACAGACAATTTATGGGGCAGGCAGCGAGCGGATCGTGATGAAAGGTCAGCTGAATTTGACACTTTATGTTTCAGGCTAGAAATCGCTGATACAACCTTTAAGGCACTAATTAGTTAGTTAAAATACTAGTGTTCTATTATTTTTTGGCACCACTGTAGCTCTGATAATTAATGTAGTGTGATAAGTAAAACCAAAACATACAACAAAAGGTCCATGACTCTGCACCAGAAGTGACAGTCACACCAGATGAAGAGCAGTCCTCCTCCAAATGGTCAGTAATCAGCTGAATCAGCTGGGGGTAAAAAACAAAACAAATTGAAAAAAGATAAAAAATAAAATAAAATAAAAAACAGAAGAAAAATACTATGAACATTCCTTTAAAAATAAATTAATGTTAGTGTGTCTTAATGTTAAGAATGACATGATGTAAAATCTTAATGTTAGAAATGAATACTTACTTCCTCTGAAGATCATGTAGTAGAAGATTTTCATTACCAAAACTTCAGGATCATAAGGGGGAAACACACACACAAGCAATCAATTACATTAAAATTAATTTATTTGATAAGACATTATCTACTTACTGACAGACTTTGGCTTGCAAAAATGTAACATACTCACCAGCTCCATACCAAATCTGCACAGCTGATCCAAAATCCTGGTTAAACGTTACATCTAGTATTCTTCTCCATGGAGTCCAATGATCATGCTTTCACTCAGGTCCTCTCTCTGTCAGATGAGTTCACATAACAGTGTCCTCAGGTTACTCATTTTGAAGTTCTGTCACATTTTGTGAGCTTGATCTTAAAACTAGCATGGGTGCACGATATGACCATATTATTTCACAATAGTAATATAGCCTATTACAGTATAGTTATTTATTATATTGTATTTCATTCAACATACGACCAAAGTAGCAAATTAACATTACAAACAATAGGACTAATACAAAGGCAAGTTAAGTACATTTAATGATTTTCTCTTTAGTGTTTGATTATAATTAAGAACGACTGCTGGTAATGTTAGGCTTAATTATATTGCTGTAACTTTAAGAACAAAATGCACAGATCCAGTACGTTAACTGACACCTAACCTGGTTTGTTAATCTGGACTCAAAACATTAGTGACTGTATTCGGGTCAATTAAATCTTAAGTAAACTGCCTGTATTTGACTATTCAAGTGAGCTGCAGATTTCTTTCACTTCATATACTCAGCAAGACATAAATATAAGGTTACCGCCTAGCTGCAGCTAACAGTATTAGCTCATACTAACAAAACACAGCAACACACACTGATAGGATACTAAGATATGTAATCGCGATTAGTATATCAATTCAGTACACTGTATCTTAATATAACTAGCGTTACAGTCTATAGAACTTTATATAATAGTAAAAGGTACTTACCTTTTGCAGTTTGCATGATCTTTAGCTGCTGGAAAAAGTCCATATTCGCGTTTGTTTGTTCTCAATCTTCATTCCACAACCGAAACTCGCTTTAAAATATGAATTAAACAGTCAGACGTAAATTAAACCATGTTAAAGCCGTTGCTAGAGGAGCGACCGAACTAAAGTAGACTGTACAAGAAGCCGATGATCAGCATATTCAAATTTGACCGGGAAACGGCTCTCTACTAGTCATTGGCCAGAAAAATTAACGGAAGGGAAAATCAAACGCTCATTGGCTGTCGCCGGTACCGTCATAGATTGCGATTTGCCGTGTTTCCGCCGGTAATGCGTGTTTTAAACAGGAAAAGCGCGTCAACTGAGCGATAGTGATTAGTGAATTCGGGATACCAGTGTTTTGAGCGTTTAACATTTTAAATTATGCCCTGCTCCTCACACTACATTATTATCCTACTGTATATTCCACCAGAGAGGACTGCGACTGCAAACGTATTGTCATTTGGACTACTGTGGTATTGCTTTTTGACTTGACTTCTGCAAATAAATTATACACTCACTCTTTACTGGTTAATTTGTTCTTTATAAAAATATATATTTTTTAAATTCAATACATTTTTATTGCATGGTTACAGGATTTGTGGATTTTAAGACTGATTTTATATTTATTCTTCTGTTTTATTTAAAATTACAGAGTTTTAATGTAAAATACACCTAAATATAAAACTAATAAGATTTACTTTCAAATTACTAAAAGAACATTAAATTGTTAGTATGGACATAAACCTTAATGAGCTGCATTATTTAATTACAGATTGTTTTTGTAATTTTACATCAATGCGTAAGTAATTTAAGAAAACAGAAAAAATACTGTAAAAAATTACAATATTTTTTTGTATAAAAAAATGAGAATTCCTGTAATTTGTCATTAATGGAATAATACTTCAAATAAAAGTTAAGTAGTTAATTTACAGATATTGTTTGTAATTTTACAAAGTTTTTAACATAATTTAAAATAACACAAAAAATACTGTAAAAATAATACAGTATTTTTTCTGTATAAAAAAAAGAAAAAATATTGTAATTTGTCTTTAATGAAAAAGGACCTAAAATAACAGTAAAGTTGTTAATTTACAGATATTGTTAGTAATCTTACTAAGTTTTGAATGTAACTTGAAATAACAGAAAACTACTGTAAAAAAGTTAGTTATTTTCTGTAAAATTAGGTTTTTTTTTTAACAGTGTGCGTTACCAAACTAGAATACATGGAAATGACAAAAGCCCCTTTCCCACAGCAATCCCGGTAAATTGCCAGAAATATACTGTTAACACAGGCAACAGTGTTCTGGCTTTTTACCGGTAAGAGACCATTCACACATCGGCACCAAAGTGCCTGTAAATCCTGTGATGTTATTCATCGGAAACAATCTAATGCGCAGCACTTTCAAAAAAGCCGCAAGAAGAGACACAATTATGGTAGGATATTCCGGACAATTTTTGAGAGAAATTGCAAATTGTATTTGTAATTGCTTTTTCCATACGTGGACGCATAAATTGTGCCATAATCCAAACGCAACTGCAAGTATTGCATTATCGTTTGCGTTTTCGCTTTCGCGAATGCACAGTGACTGCCAGATTTCAAATGGAAAAGCAAAGTCCATTTGCAGCTGTATTTCCTATGACTTATGAGTAATGACCCTGTCAGATTTAAATGGCAATCTCAATTTACACGTCAGCTTTTACAATCGCAATTCATTTTGCGTTTGAATTTCCGACGCATTACACGGAAACCTGTCAATCAGCTTTACTGGTGGGTCTATACTGTGGGGCGTGATTGTATGGGGAGTGACGTCACTCGCAATCGACAGCATTTTCCAATAGCAGTATTAAAGGAGTAGTTCACTTTCAGAACAAAAATTTACAGATAATGTACTCACCCCCTTGTCATCCAAGATGTTCATGTCTTTCTTTCTTCAGCTGTAAAGAAATCGTTTTTTTTTTTTTTTAAGAAAAACATTTTAGGATTTCTCTCCATATAATGGACTTCTATAGTGCCCCCGAGTTTGAACTTCCAAAATGCAGTTTAAATGCAGCTTCAAATAGCTCTAAATGATCCCAGCCGAGGAAGAAGGGTCTTATCTAGCGAAACGATTGGTTATTTTCTAAAAACATTTACAATTTATATACTTTTTAATCTCTACACACAGAGCTAGAAAAGACAAGCATTTAATGTTAAAAAGTATATAAATCTTTTTTTTTTTTAGAAAATAACAGATCGTTTTTCTAGATAACATCCTTCTTTCCTCAACTGTGATCGTTTAGAGCCCTTTGAAGCTGCATTTTGGAAGTTCAAACTCGGGGGCACCATAGAAGAGAAACCATGGAGAGAAATCCTGAAATGTTTTGCTCAAAAACGTTCTGTCACAATTAGTATAGCTGCACACGTCACAAGTGGCAGTGAAGAGTGGCATGTGCCTACACTTGTGACATGCTGATGGATTGTGTCAGTGTCACTGACATTGTTTCTTCATATATAAAATATGTATTTAAGTAGATTGTATATACATATATACATAACAAACGTATAATAAATATAAATACATATGGTACACAAGACAAATATTAAACACATGAAGAAGTTTAATAGTTGTTGTACAAATTAATTAGCCATGCAATTAATTCTCACTTGACAGAAACGTGTAATCAATTAAATTGTTGTGTGTTAAATGCTTGTCTCGCAGTCTACGTTATTCTCTGACTGACAGTGGCACACAATACATTGGCACGTCACAAGCAAATACATACATCGCAGAGATAATTTGTAACTAATGCTGTTTAATAAATATAGAGTGGCAGTGACACTGACACAACCCATACCACTCTCCACTGACATGTCAGTGAAAACCGTAAGTGTCACTGGATGTGCCACTAAGCAGTGGCATGTGCCAATGGCTTCCGTGCATCAGATGCCATGTCACTTAATGTCAATACCGCTACTGAAAAATGCAGTCGACTGCGAGTGACGTCACTCCCCATACCATCACGACCCACCCCTGAAGCTGATTGACGGTTTGCAATTTCTTTTGAAAATAGTCTGGAATATCCTTCCATATACAATGGTCAAAGATGTCCATCTAGTGCATATTTAAATGGAAAAACTTTTAAAAAGCAGTGGAGCTTTGTGAACAGCTAATTACGTAATCTCTATAAGATCAATGCAGACTTCATTCCTCAGCGCATTCTACGTGCTCATATCAGTAATCTTCATTCTGTGTTCACACAGAGCATCATTCTGGCAATTTACTGGTAATGTTACAACTTCCCTTACTGGCAAATTGCCAGAACGAATTTACCAGTATTTTTGAAAAGGTCCTATTCACACATGATCTTTTAACAGTAATTTTCCGGTAATTTACCAGTAAAGACTGTTTGTGTGAAAGGGGTTAAAGGGCCACTCTATCAGATG